>NC_142526.1:23663773-23671273 GCF_964205215.1 Stylophora pistillata | reverse complement strand
TGTGCGAAAGTCGAGGAACCATCAACTGGGTTTAGTGCAGGGAGCCGCACCTTAAAAAAAACCTACAATCGACACCGATAATTCATACCCGTCATAAATTCAAAATCCATATAAAAAAATTTATACTTACCTGTGATAGATCTTTGAGAAAATCGTCAACTATGGCAAACCAAAGCACACAAATGCTTGTCGTGTTCAACACGCGATAGTGGAATTGTATGTAACGTTGAGATGATGTCCTCTTGTTATAGATATGTCCTCTGACGTAATGTGATACAATGGCCAATCACATCCCGTGATCTATAGAGCGACACGCGGCTTGGGACAAGACAGGGGAGGAGCTATCCCTTTTATAGTCAGGGTCCTTGTTTAAGAGGCTCCGTTGCAGTCATGTCTTCAAGTGCAGAGAGGCATTTTGTCTGCGCATGTTTCATAAAATTTTTGGTTGTTGCGATTAACCGGCTGTATGCGCCCGCGCTGCGCGAATTACAATAGCGCGTGTATTTGTGTTTCTTGTCATTCTTGTGATTTTTTCTCATTGTTACTTCACGAGAAGCGCGAAAAAATCGAAAAATGGTTGTATAATATGCGGGAGAAAGTCCCAAACACATAATTTTCAGAAGGCGAAAAATTATTTAAGGGATTTTAGTTGTTGTTTTGGGATAGTAGGAAGATCGATCGATGCGGAGAAAGTTTTTTGTGAAGGATGTGGAAGGGCTGTGGAAGAACACCGGCGAACTGGACATTCATTTCGGCATGTTAGTGCTATCTCATGCTATCACTGAACATTTGAAGAACCCACTTAATAAGCAAAAATTACAAGTTAACAAACGTTTGTTTTTTTTCAAAAGTTTGTTGACATGAATTGCAACCAGAGGGGGCGAATACGCAAACACAAAAGATAAATGTTGAGTAGAGAAAAGACAGATAGCTGTGTCGATAGCCGTAGTACTAGAGAGATGGTAGTTGTATCCAGGGAGAGTTTAATAGAAATGGAGGAAAAATTAAGGATTTTCTCAGAAATTAAGTAAACTTTTTTTCAAACATTTTTCTCGGAAATACCATCAGATTTGGAAGCTAGAATAAGTAATAACAGTTGAAAACATACTTTGAAAAAAAAAAGATGTTTCTCTGCCAAATTTCCTTAAAAACCTGAACACTTCATTATGAACAAACTACCCCTGAACCCCAACAGATAACAATCGCACCATTTCAGAAGGGATAAGTTCAAAGACATTCACCAGCTTCTGAATAGATTGTCTGAAAGGATGAACTACCATATGTCTTTAACATAAACCTGCAAGTACCATGACTTCGAACTATATGAAACTGAGTTTTCACTTTTCTGCAAATTTTATTTTCCACCTAATGTAGGATGCAACATGACAAAGGAAATAGAATTGGTCAAGAAAAAGATCTATGGTGACATAGTAGTTAACAAGGAAGAACCACTGTATGATCCAGACAGTTTCAGAGAGTTTTGCATATCAGCAGGTGCTACAAAGTTATTCGATACTATTCTGGGTTCCATCACTAGCTTTCGGCATTCCACAGACTGCATAAGCCTAAACAAAAAAAGGGTTGCTTCATTCATTTATAATTTGTGCTACTGTCTCAGCCAAACATGCAATCCTCTTCAAATGGACCATGCTCTTTATCTAAGGAGCAATCAGATAAATCAAGATGGCATTGAAACAGAACATATCATGGGGCATACATGTTCCAGGAGAACTTTTAACAATGTTATGCACAAAATGTCAGAGTCCCATTTCAAATCTTTTGAAGATTTCATAGCCACAGCTACAGATTGCAAATGGCAAATAGTCCTAATAATTGATGATTACACAGCCATCCACACGAAAAGAAGGCCACAGAAGGAAAAATTGTCAGAGGCAAAGACAATGTGTACTCTAGTTGTTAAAGCTTTAGATATTCAAGCTGTACCAGCAACACATGCCTTTTGTACACATGACCAAAATGGTATAGACATTGAATCCTGCGTACAACTAATTACTGCTGCATCATCTATGCATGACATCAGTAACAGTTATGCTTCTGTGATGCCTGACTGGCTGACAAAAGCATTTTTTAATCCTGAACTTGAGAGACATAGAGTAAACATTCATCAATACTGTGACAGTGAAAATGTGAGAATGATGCGTAAAATGGATGATTTGCACCTCTTAGATTTTGTAGAACTTAGACTGAAGTCAAAGGGAGACTTTGATACTGCCTATGATGTGGCAATGAGCACTGGCTTGGCTGCTTATATAAAGAAATTTACTGTTTTTCAGCCAGGGGATTGGCCAAGCCAATTTTACTGTAGACAAATCATATATGAATCACTCAAGAAGTTTGTCAGCTCTCATCCTGGATTTTCAGATATTCCTCCACAACAGGAATTCATTCCATCTGATCATTCCTCATATTCTTTTCCAATGACATCTGGTACTACTGATAATCTCTTGAACAACAGCTTGCCACAAGAAACATCACAGCCATCCATTCTGTCTATAGTACCCACTATTGGGCCTCTTCACATTTCCTTAATAGCAGAGAACATATTGTTAATTCCTATCATCCATTTTTCAAAAAATATATGAAACAATTTTCCCAAGAAGCAAATTGGCAGATAATCCCAAACCCCGGAGAATTAGTCTTATTCTCGAGATTGTTTATGGTGGTTGGACACTTACACGGCACAACGTAATGGCAAAGTTCTCCAGGTTCAAAGACATAGAGTATGGGACCCTATTCAACTTACTAGACAGCCATATACCTTTGGTGTTGTCAATGTATAGCATTTCTTTCAAACTTAACAATTTCTATGAGTACTTAAGAGCAATGATCAGAATTTGGATAATGTTTACTTGCCTCCAACGCCGGCACTATAACAAAGCACCACTTGTTTGGATCAACATGTGCCCTCACTGGGGAAAACATGCTCCACAACTATATCAACTACTCAAGAATTACATTGCTATTTTTGATGAATATCCTGTGGAAAACACTCATAGTATACTTCGTTCTCAGACAAAAGGTTCTGATACTGCAGATGAACTCAGGAAAAAGGCAAAGTCCATTTTCCAGTCAAAAAATAAACAGTCCCACTACAGGTCATTTTTCTTCACACCTAAGCAGTTTTCTTTCTCACACAACCAACTGCACTTATTAAAAGTAAGATGTGCTCAAGTACTGTCCTCCATGTTTAAAAAAATCTCTCAGAGTCCAGGACAGAGTCTCTTCTTCTCAAACAACAGATGCAACACAAGTATCCCAACTCATGTCACACTGCCAACAATGTCTGCCAACAACGTCTCCCAACAAAAATATGACAACTGCTGTTTTACCACTAGGGTATCACTGTGATATCAAGCCAAATCAAACAAAACAATGCGATTTACCTCAGTGTAATATTTCCAGCCTAGATGAGAATTGGACCCTCTTGCATGGTTGTCATCACTCATTCCATGATGTTTGCCTTGAAGGATCAACTTCATGCCCACTCTGCAAGGGATTTCTGGAAAAAAAAGTAAAAGAGCTTGGTGAGACAGCAAAAAAAGCCATTCTAAACCCCGCATCTAACATGCATGAAACTGAATTCCAACATGATCTCTGTAATGAAACATCAGCAATGCCAACAGATTCTTTAGATGAAATCTCTGGGGTAAGAGAAATTGAGAGGGAGGAGTTTGATAGGGTTGTCAGACAGCTGAACAATGAAATTTCCAACCTTAATCCAGCAACCCAAACACTCACCTCTTCCAACCTTAGCCAGAGTCAAACTTATCACCAACCCACACCTTCACCCAACAAGGCACCTCCTCACTGTAGATGATGTCACCGTCCTGTTCGTGGACACAAGAGGAAGAACAATGAACAGGTTAAATGTCATTTCTGTGAAAATGGTATATGTGCAGTCAGTGATAATGTCAGCTGCTCCAATTGTCCTTGTTCATAGCACACAGCAAACCTGAACAAGAGCATTCAGAGTACTTGCGACAACCAATCAGCTCCATTACCAAGACCAGATTCTCAGACTACTCTTCGCATAAATGTCACCGTTGCAAAACATCTTGATGTTACTGAGTGGCTTCTGCCCTCATACATTTGCCAGTTCTCTATAGGTGGAAGACCTAGTGGCAGTAATGCCTGCACCGTTATTTCAGTGCTTGCTGCACTTCATTTTCTGGAAGGAACCCTTCAAATTCCCAAGCAGTTACAAGACCTCAGCCTCACAATACCTATGTATACTAATCTCATGATAAAAGGGAATCAGTTATATGACTCTTTCACCCTACCAGTTCAACAACCAAATTAGGAAGTCAGAGAAGTCCTTCAGCATGGACAAAATGATAAAAATGTGAAGAAACTTGAAATTGTTTCAGACCTAGGTTTCTTTACTGTGAGAGACCTTGAAGACCACCTTACACAACACCATCACGTGCATCCATCATTTGTAGCAGTATTGATTGTGCCACCAGACAAGTCAATGGTACTATGTTTCAATCAAACAAGTATTTGTCTTTTTGAAAGCCATACACATGGTCTCCAGGGTGGCATAATTGCAACCAGCAATTTTGTTAAATATCTAGAAAGGATGGCTATGCGAGACTGGAAGAATGGTTTACATGGTTTGAACTTGGAAATTTTAAGGCTGAAGTAAATGTTATAAACGTTTAATTAGACAATAAGAGCAGAACGAGCAGGATTATGATAATTAAGTACTTGTCCATTTGCTGTATCATATTTGGCGAATCAGAGCAAGTTTGATTAAATTATTGTGCAAGTTTTGTCTAAAAAGTTTGCCTTAAAACTAATTATGCAATGCAGAAGCATCATCATCATCATCATCATCATCATGTTTATTTGTTCAAGCAGGTTGAATTTATTGGCAACTGTATAAGCTGATGTGGACCTGCTGTTTTCCCACCCAACCCACCCCTGGGGAGGACATCCAGCACACAGTAATCTCGTGCGTGGGAAATTAACGTCTCTTACCCCTTACCCTGTAAGAGACGGGACCTCCGGCTTTACGTCCTATCCGAGAAGACGAAACAATGTGAGGGAAGTGTCTTGCTTAAGGACTCGACGTTAAGCCCCAGCCAGGACTTGAACCCGGGCCGTTTCACCCAGAGTCCAGCGCACTGACCACTGGACTACTCACGCAAGAAAGAAAAAGCTGACGCCATTCGTTTCGAATGACACATGAACATGAAGAAAACGGTGCCAGTTTGAACTCATGAGACAAAAACCAGGGGCGTAGCTACCTGTACGCAAATACACAATTGCGTACCTGAAAATAATAATAAAAATAAATAAATAAATAAATAAAATAAAAAATAAATAAAAAATATATTTCAAATATATTTATATTTGAAATAAAAGACACGTGAATCGAAAATGACTTTGATCTTTTTTTTGGGGGGGGGGGGGGTTAAAGAGGTGAGATGGAAAACTGTGTGTACCTACGGAAAAATCCTGGCTACGCCCCTGAAAACCACGCATTTTTTTGATTTAAATGGACTAGTCAGACCGAAAGCTGATTGAATAAACAATGAACTGACAATAGAAAGGGATTTGGGGGCCAATTGATAAATAAGTTTTACCGAAGTTTTTCCTCTACTTAGCACATGAAGCTCAAAAAGGCAATAATAAAAATTACCTCCAAAACACAGTAAAAAAATAAGCCAAAACCGTAGTTGATTGAGGTAAGACCATAACCGTTGTTAAGACACATGCCTACCCACCATATTCAACAGACTTGGAGAGCAAAAAGGCCAAAGACGGTTTTGGGTCATGACTTGGAAAATCCACCAAAACCTCCCGAAAAATAATTCGCCGAGGGTTGTAGTTAGAGTAACTTAATCCTGAACCTGGAACATTTTTTAAAGCCTTGTGTCCTATATGACTGTAAAGAGAAGGAAATGACGATGTTATTTAAAGTGATTTGATGCTTGGGGGCCACCTCAAACTTAACGCAATTTTACTTCGAAGTTGAAGTAAAATAATATCAAACTCTAAATTTCTATCTTTCCTCTGATCAAATATCTCACGATCGTCTCCACAGACAACTTTGTGATTCACAAAAATAAAACATCAACATCTTAAGACTAACTTTCAAGGTTTGTTGTCTCATGTGTACATATTGATCTTCAGTAAATCAAATCTCAAACTTCAAGTTTCCGGGCTTTTTTCGCGTTTTGTTCGCACTTTGATCATTAAAATATCCTCAACCGAAGAGCCAGCAAACACCATGAGTATCCACAGAGTTAGAAATGTTGGCGAACTTGTCATATACCTTCATCCATATTCACAAAATATTACAAAAAGGTGTCGATCGTCCAGTGAAACCTTGCAGAAACGCGTCGAAAACTCTACAAATGGCGCCGAAGGCGACAAACCAATTCCACTCGCGCATGCGCAGACAAAATGCCTCTCTGCTGTCTTCAAGAGCAGAGAAGCAGAGAGGCATTTTGTCTGCGCATGCGCGAGTGGAATTGGTTTGTCGCGTTCGGCGCCATTTGTAGAGTTTTCGACGCGTTTCTGCGAGCTTTCACTGGACGATCGACACCTTTTTGTAATATTTTGTGAATATGGATGAAGGAGTATGACAAATTCACCAACATTTCTAACTCTGTGGATACTCATGGTGTTTGCTGGCTCTTCGGTTGAGGATATTTTAATGATCAAAGTGCGAACAAAACGCGAAAAAAGCCCGAAAACTTGAAGTTTGAGATTTGAGTTAATGAAGATCAATATGTACACATGAGCCAACAAACCTTGGAGGTTAGTCTTAAGATGTTGATGTTTTATTTTTGTGAATCACAAAGTTGTCTGTCGAGACGATCGTGAGATATTTGGTCCGAGGAAAGATAGAAATTTAGAGTTTGATATTATTTTACTTCAACTTCGAAGTAAAATTGCGTTAAGTTTGAGGTGCCCCCCAAGCATCAAATCACTTTAAATAACATCGTATTTTCCTTCTCTTTACAGTCATATAGGACACATTGTATCTGATTTATTCCTTTCACGGGTTTATTACGAATCAACTTAATGGCCTGCACCCAGGTTGCTTGTTAGCTCAATTGGTAGAGCGCTGCACTAGTATCGCAGAGGTCAGTGGTTCGAGTCCCGTACAGGCCTGATTTTTTTCAGGTCTGATTTTCGCTATTGCTTAAATAGCGCTATCTACTGCGAGGATCGTGCATCATACGTATCTCCCTACTATGTCAAAGATTTTAGAGAAAACGGTGCACAAACAATTAATGGAATATCTCGAATTCAACGGTTTTCTCTCTGAACATCAGTTTGGATTTCGCCGCAATCGCTCGACGGAACTAGCAGTAACCCTCTTTACAGATCTTATCCGGAAGGAAGCGGACGGAGGTAAAGCTACAGGAGCCATCTTCATTGACTTATCTAAAGCGTTTGACACCATCAGCCATTCCGTTTTGTTAGAAAAACTGTCTCGGTATGGAATACAGGATAATGAACTGA
>NC_142526.1:23606273-23658773 GCF_964205215.1 Stylophora pistillata | reverse complement strand
TGCAGAATCCAGACCATCAGATAAAAATTTAGATAAGAAGGGGGGGGGGGCAGTCATCAAAACCCTTAGATAAGGGTGGGCCCAGTCTCAAAAAAATTTTTTTTCGGCACTTTGCACCTCAGTTTGGTCCAAAAAAATTAAGGAGGGACCTAGGCCCCTGAAACCCTTTCCCTGGATCTGCCACTACTTTTTCATGAACAGTTTGATAGACATTTTCAGGCTTTCTTACTTAAACAATCCAGAACTCAAATTCAGTAGAGAACTAGCAGGCTAGTGTTGTTTTGTATGAAAAATGTATGTAAAAGTCCCAATAAAACCTCTCTGTCTCAGGCTCCATACAAAAAAAGGATTATATCCTGGAATAGTCTTCACACCTGGATAGTCAATCTTGTGGGCTGTTCTCTCTCTTTGAAAACTGTAATATTGTGAAAATCATATGTTAATATACATTAATTATAAGAGTCAATGAGTATGGGAAAAACTACAAACCAACCTATTATTTAATCAGAATTTGTCAAATACAGTGGAGTGCAATGCTGACATGCTCAATATGACAAAGACAAAAAGAAAAAGAAAGAAAAGCACATGACTAAAAATCTCAAGATAAACAGAGGCAAAATATGACACTTATTTAATTAATTAATTAAATCAGAATATTAATGTTATCAACTTCATACATATCCATAGTCAACCGTTTCACTACAGAAGAACCAAGCTAACTCTGGTTATGGTAAGAACACTTTGCTAATTAACTCAAACAAAGTCTGATTTCCCCTGGATTTGACCCCATTTTATCAGTCATTTACTATCAGCTACCTTGAAAGTGGTTAACTCAAACACCCAATTAACCCAAACTAATTTTACTTTAGCTCAAATTTACCCTCTGCTGATAACTCAAACTTTAAGTAAAAATGCCACTTGATTTATGAAAACTGAATGGAAGCCCACAAAAGGCTAATAAACATCTGCTCATTGCATTGTTGATATGGCAAGATACACTTTTGTTGGGTCAATGTTAAGTGTTCAGTTCTACGTACACAAGCCAAACATCTGAAAAACCTAAACATACACAAATCCCCAGGTCCTGATAAATTATCGCCTCGTATCCTAAAAGAATGTGCACTGGAACTATCTACGTCACTTTGTAACTTATTTTAACATGTCGTTCCAATCCGGCTCACTACCCAACGACTGGAAAATTGCACTCAAGAACATGAAGAATTCTGTATTCTGGAACACTCCCTAAGGAACAGTTGATTAAGACCAGGGTAGTAAACACTTTGAAGGTTGTGCACTGTACCTAGAATTATTATCATAATGGGAATTGAACTGAGTGGAGTGCAATTTGGTATGAAATCTGCATACCCATGATTTAAAAACCAAAGTGCGCAGTGAAAGTTATGGTAATAGGACTGAGTGGAGTCCAACTTGATCTATTTAACAATTATTCCACAAGTGTGCGTTGGATATGAGATGATAGATAGCCACTGCTGCGAGGCGCGTAGTGCCAAGTTGGCTATAGACCACTTTCATAAATGGCTGCCGGATTAATATTCTTTTGTTTAAATTTAAATTTGCCTAGGTGGCCTCGTTCTCCAGTACAAAATTCAAAAGAATACATTATCTCAAGCGAGGCCACCCAGGCAAATTTAAATTTAAACAAAAGAATATTAATCCAGCAGCCATTTATGAAAGTGGTCTATAATCCTCTCACATCCAAGAAGCCCGAGTGGAATAATTGTTTTATTGAAAAAAAATGCCCCCAAGATATCAGACAAATCTTCTCGACTTTAATTTGTAAGAAACCGGATGTTACAATGTACAGATATTAGATTATGGTATATTGGCTCATATACCATAAAGGCTAAGCCAATAAAAAGTCTTGAATTGCATTATCCAATGATCCATTTTTTAATAAAATCATATATGAGTAATGAACAAAATTGCAAAACTATGAAGTTGGAGTCTAATATGTTAATCACGAATATGATTACAAACAGAATATGGACCAATTAATCAAAACTATGACAAAATTGAAAAAGAAATCAGATGTTGGTTATAAGTTTTCATAAAAAAAACAACAATTAATTCAGTGATGTAGGCAACAACAGCACATACTTATAGTGTCTATTACATGGTCCAATAACAATTAACAAGTCAAGACACACACTACATCCTATTAGTGCTCAAATTGGGCTGGTGCTAGCCACTCATGTTTGAGAATTTTGTTATAGCTCTTATTGAACTTGACATCGAAAGTATGATTTCAGACCAAAATTGAATGACACAAAAATGTCATTTGCCACTTTATTACATCCATTTTGAAATTGCAAAACTCAGTTTAACTCAAATACAGTTTTTCAGTCTTACCAAATCTCTTTTTTTTATTTTGTAATGAGCTGGTCTATAAAAAGTTGCAAAAATTGTCCTTCATTTTCCTGTAATTCGAACAAGTAATTTAAGCAAGCCTTGAAATCTGATTGGTTGATGTGTTTTAATAGTAGAGTTTTCTCACTGGCTGGGAAAAAGGTGCAATTTATAGGAGCAAGAAATGGTGCTATTTGTGAAAAAATTGCAATAATGAGAGCCAATGATAGACTGCAAGGATCACCATTGTTTTCAAAATGAATGCAATAAAAAATTAAAACGTCATGAACTACGTACTGCCCTAGATATCTCGATCAGCCTACGTTTTCATAAATACATTTTGCATCACTTAATTCTCACACAAAATGTTCTTAAGACATCAAAAAGCTCTCACAAAGGTAACTCAATATACCAAAATAACTTTTGATCTGGAAAAAATGATTAAAACAAGATTCTTTATTACTGTAATTATTGACAGGATGATTGAAATTCAACACCAACCTCAATAACTTGATTTCCTGCTTACTCAAACCATTTTTTGTTTCCCTCAGAACTTTGAGTAAGCAGGGTTCTAGTACTGCATTGCCATCCAAGAAGTTGAAAAAGTAAGCTTAAGCACTGTTTTTCACAGAAGTTTGCATATATTATCAAACATTATTAGCCAGAACATCAGAAGCTGGCCATGCAGTAACTATCAAATAAATACAACAATTTAAAGTCATGGTGCATCATGAAATTATTATTTTAACCAAATTTAGGAGTATGATTGTTTATGGGTATAGCATATTTGAATCAATGTCAGTATCTGACAAGTTTGGATGAATGTTGGGTTAGGGGAGGGGTGGGTGGGCGGTTTCTCAAATACTAGTCAACACTTATCTACTTGTGTCTGCATGGGGGATTTTTGGTTTACGTGTATATATTGACAACTGAACAATGCCTATCTGATTTAATTTCCTTGCAGTAAAAAAAAAACAAAACTACCTTTTCTCTCGTTGGTTTATTTTTTTTGGTTTGATTTTTCAAAAGTGAAATATTATTTCAAATATAGGACCATGGCCCTTCCTATGTATACAGCATCATAAATACACTATTGATAAACATGCAAACGTGATAATGGCACTCCAATACCATTCTCAATATGATCAAACTGTTTCAAAAATGTTTATAATGTATACAGCATCATAAATACACTATTGATAAACATGCAAACATGATAATGGCACTCCAATACCATTCTCAATATGATCAAACTGTTTCAAAAATGTTTATAATAAGTACTTAACTAGCAAAATCTTCTAATAAAATTGATGCCAATTTATGGGAAATTTGCCAATTTAAGCTATGTACATAATAATAACATTCTGCTAGTGAAACTTGCCCCATTGTGTGCTTCAATGCTGACAAATATTCAATGTAAGAACAAAATGTAATAAAAATTGCATGTTTTGTGTTTTACTTGTGCTTTTCTTGAGATAAATGGACAAATAAGAACCCATATTGGATAAACAAAATTAATGCAGTTTTCTTCATTGACTGTATTTTCAGAAATTGGGTGGGAACACTTTCAAAGGCTTTCTGTGGTACAAACACCAAAAAAGCAAAATCACATGCAAGTTAAATTTTTAAAAGACTTCAGTAATTTTATTGCACATACAGAATTTCACATGCACATCACCTACCATGATATTTTATATTTTTGCTTCTGCCTTTTCAGCCAAAAAATTGACATTTTGAATCAATAAGCAAATCAATATTTTCAAACTCACCAGTTACAATTTGTAAGGCTCCACCCACATGCATACAAACAGTCCTTGTGTGCTGTTCTTTGGCAGCAGCTATTTGTCTGAACATTTTCCATGCAAAGACCACAGTAATATTGGGACTTCAGGAATGAAAAGAATGAAAAAGTTTGAAAAATCTTTAAGGTAACAATGGATTTGTCTTTCAAGAAGTAAGTACTCAATTAATGAAGGGAAATCTTAATTCCCTACACATTAATTAAACTGATGTAATTTGATCCAACATTAACTTGTTGAATAGGTAAGGAAGAATAAAATAACATTCCGTCAAAAGAAAACTTTATCACACATTCTTCCTCGGCCAGTGACTCGCATTTGAATATCAGTGTTTGACATTGGGGAGCAGCCTGGCTTGAATTTGTGCATTCAAGTCAAATGCAGTAGCAATATCACTGAAAAGGTGAAAGCAGACAATGCCCAATGTCAGATACTGTCAACTTAAATCAAATTGATCATCTTGTAGCAGTATCTTTATTCACCAAATTTTTTAAAACTACCTTACTAGGCTCATTTCTGTACTACTGACTAAAAATGACTTTAAATTCCCAATTTTTGAGGTAAAGTCAAGGCAGTTTACCACTTAATACCATTAAAAATAAATAGCTAAAGAATCAATAGCCCATACTTGTGGCTACAAAGCTACACGCATAATTTGGCATTGTAGATAAGCAGGAATAATTGGCCTCCACATTTACAAAACTTTTCCTCATCATGTGGGTCTCAGATACTTGCAATATTTTAAATACCTTTCCTTCACCTTGTGCTTGCATTGATGACAAATCTTCATTTGTTGTTGGCTGATGCCGAGAGTGAACTATGAGATAACAACAGCACAAAGCTTAAAATACCTTGAGTTGACCAAAAAATTTATAGAAAACATAAATAAGTGGAGAAACACCTCCTTACAGATCAAATGGAGTAGATAGAGATTATTACAGAGAAAAAATGCACAAGTGATTTCTATTCACAAGTTGCAATGCATAAAATAAACCAACAAGTGGGCACAACAAACAAGACTTAAACCCACCCGTTTTCAACCAGTATCCAACATGTTTATTATTTGGCCTCTATGTCTTACACCATCATAAAGCTTGAAGTACCTGGAGGTTGATTTCTGTCAACTTGTGATCCTTGTTGTCTTATTTCAGTGTCCACTTCACAATTGATATCACCAATTACACTAGTGGTAAGAGGAGCAATGACACCATCTGCAGGGCTGAAAACATTAACAACAAAACTGTGCTCTGTTTCATTCATTGTATCTCTGTCTGATTGAGAAATAATATCAGCTTAAAAATAGCTGTAGCTTTAATTGTCAAATACATTGTAGGTGTGCACCAATATATATAATGTAAACAAAAAAGGTCATCTCATTAAGCAAAATCAACCAAATGTTAATTAAATAACATGTATTTGCAAAATATGACATTATAAAATAATTTGATTTAACAACCTTACAAGTCACTAACACATTTAATTCAAGAAATAATAAATTTTGATCCCCTTTTTTTCACCCAGATGGATAGCAAAACTTTTAATACTGTGAGACGTACTTAGTTAAATGAGCATTTAGGCTCAGTACACATTATCTTTTAAGTAAGACAAAAAATTATGTTTCGCTTTCAGACAACATCTTATATAAATAAAGATGTGAATAAGAAATTAATTTTTTAACAAGACCATTCTGAATGATATAAATTATATAATTGGCTGCATATCATAGTAAAGACAAAGTTTTTGCAAAAGTTTCAAACTGCAGAAAATGTTGAGCCTGCACAAAGTTTAATTTCAATTTCACAGGGGTTTGTAGAGAATGACGAAACTGACCATACAACTGTTATAACATGATGAGAATTTTTAAGAGAGAGTGCATATATATGTTTAAAAATTTGTGCATTTACCTTATCACACAGAAAAATCCCAAATAACAATGATCATAAATCAAAATTTTCAACTGTGAAAAATTAATAATTATGTACCTATCCTGACTGGAAAATTATATTCGAATAAATAAAAGAATAGGTCATTTTGTGAAATTTATCACTATTAGAATTTACCAGAATTTATTTTTGGATTAAACTTCACTTTAAGTGTTGACCATCTTTGGAAAATTAAGTGAAACAAAATTAGCATATGCAGATTTTCACCGAAAAGATACCCCTCTTTCTTAACAAGCAACTTACATGTTTGGAGCTTGATCAGGGACTCTTTCATTCGACCCATTTGCAGTTGCTGCATTGGAGTGCTTATGAAAACAAACAACAACTAATAAATAATACGTTTAGGTCAAACAGTACAGTACTTCTGTACATATCGACTAGTACGTTCAAATGTACTTAACATTGCTTCTCACCAATCTAACGAGGCATGTCAACTCAAAACTCGCAGATCTAAAAGAATTACACATTTGGTATCCAAAATTCCACATTTTCTAAGTCTCCTTGGGTGTTTGTGTGTCCCAAGGAAAACTGTTTGAAGCAAACAATTGCGAAGTGTACGTTAGTGTACAATAACCAACAGAACTTTGTGATGAACCTTCGTCGAGGAAAGAAGAATTGGTTAAGTTAAGAAGAGAGTGATAACTACAAAAACTAGTAGGAAGTGAGCAGAGTTTAGGAGGCTAATGTTGAAGTGATAGAATAAGATCACAGTGATTCACTATGCTTGTTGTGGAGATAAAAAGACCACGAGGTTGTGATTTCTTATTACCTCCGAAAATTCGACGTGAACATTCTCGACTGGACCAGGACGTCCAGAAGAAGCCGTCAGAGTGGATGAGGTGGGCATCTGATCTTGATTTTCGTTCGAATCCTCCATTTCTGAAAAAGAGTATGTAAACTAAATTTTGACGTCACATGAAATGCCATATCAACGCGATAGTTCGTGGTCTTACTGTTATGGATCGAACACTCAGATCGTTTTGTGCTTGGATTTACATGTTCCTAGTGTTGAAGCTGACGCTCAATAACAATCATCTACAGGAGATTAGCCAGTTTTGATCGTTTCTTACATTTTCTGTACTTCTAACAAGCTTGCACACCTTCAAAAGTCCTTTCCCTCCACGAGTAAAATGTTTTCTCTTCCGTCAATAATAACTGTATCGTCACGTGACAACTCAAATGACCGTCTGCCCGAACCAGACACACTACAGGAATGGCTCCGACCTGTCATTGGATGATAAAAATAGTAAAAGTTAATAAGTTACATCTTAACTCCTTGCTTGTGAGTATCGTTTAACAGTGTGTCTCAAAGCGGAACAGAAAAAACTTCAGACCTCGAAACTTCAGACCCCTTGACCCCTTGAAAATAGATTGAAATTGTAAACGCAGTTCTACATAATGATTATTTATTTACGATATCGTGACTAATCCCAAGTGTCAAGTCACGCAACAATCCCGCATTGATAACTGGAGACAGGTACTGAAGGTTTCCTATATATTTATTCAAAACAAAAACGAGAACGACAAGAACAATGGCAAAATTATTTCACTTTCGCTGGTGTAATCTCTGAAAAAAAGAAAAACATGAACTCCCCGGACAGTGCAACGATCGATGTCCTGCATGTTAATACTAGTATAATACGTTTTCTATAAAATTATCTTCTTTAATCTACTTTAATGGTTATACTCCTAAATCAGAGAACTATACTATGAACCCCCTGGAAATATCTGATTATTTAGATCCGATATTTCAAGACGTGAGAAACCATTCGCACTTATACAGTGTCGGTGATGACAGAAAAATTGTCGCTAGTGCGGATAGGCCCTAAATATTCATTCACTGCGTTAAAACATAAATCTCAATCACTTTTCTTTTTTTAACTGCGTTAAAACATAAATCTCAATCACTTTTCACGGGGTCTGAAGTTTCGAGGTCTGAAGTTTCGAGACACCCCTCCGTCTCTGATCGTCCACCTGAACTGAGCCTGAATCGACTAAATGAGTTTAGTCAGCGAAACTAGTCAGTGTATGACTTAGTCATCGCTGTAATATCGCAGAACGACCTCGCCAAACGAGAAAGGCTCTGCCTTCCCTTCGTTATGTAAATAGCCATTTCCTGTTTGACACATCGGTGCTCTCACTCGCATTGATATTTCACTGTTCCGCTTCGAGACACACGGCTAAACAATACTCACAAGCAAGGAGTTAAGATGTAACTTATTAACTTTTACTATTTTTATCATCCAATTACAGGTCGGAGCCATTCCTGTATTTAGTCGTTAGTGGAACAAGGCTGTTCTCAAAGTGCAATTTTGAGGAGCGAATGCTCAGTTTTTTTCTCGAAGAAAACTGCACCCTGCAGCTTATTTTTTAAAACTGTAATACAAACAGGCAAGCAAACAAACAAAAAAAGTTTATTTGTTATCGATTTTTTTTCTTCTTTTCAGACCTCCCTTCACTTGAGTTTTCTCGAGCACAGCTGAACTAACTCGCGTCGATCAGTAGATAGCCTGCGTTACAGGCACGAAGCGAGAGACATCAAGCACGAAGCGCAAGACGCGAGCGCGGGGAGCGAGGCGAGGGGAAGAGAAAGATAATCGTAGTTTTCTCTTTCCTTTGTCTCGCGCTTCGAGCTTAATGTCTCCCGCTTCACACACAGCTAAATAAGCGCTTGTTATGCAGACTAATCAACGAAAGTCTAACCGGCTCAAAAGCAAATGAAGAGCGGACTTTGGCATCTCAGACTTTTCTCCAACCTTCTTCCCAGTTTCTTTCTCCATTATCTCTCCGTGTCGTTGGGAAATTTAATGGTTTTTTATTACATCGTTGCGTCTTTAATACAGGATTGTTTCTGATCAAACTTGATTGACAGATATGATTAAAAAAAATTTATAAGACCAGGAACCATAATAGTCCTGATCTTATATGCTAGTGCATGGCATTTATTGAGGACATTCTCGAGTCGATGTTTCGTCAAAGCCCGACAGTTCATTTAAAATATTTAAAAAATTCCTTCAGTTCCGCGTTTGTCTCTGGAAAGGCGAGGGAGAAAAACATGTCATACGTATATCCCAAGGTAATTAGCAAATCTCATTCACAGTAAATTCCATAAACAATTCCTACTGCGTACAGATAAAAGCTTCGATACTCAAACTGCGCATAACGATCTACCGCTGCATCCCAAGCGCACCGGCTCACAACTCTCACGTCCTGTCTATTGGCGTCACCCACAATCACGTAACAAACAAATTTGTACCGGGGATAACACAATTTCTTTACGCGTTCCTTTATCTCCTCAGTTATTTTAACGGTGGCATCTTTGCAGAAGATTGGGTCGTATTTCTGTTCAGCCAGGTTTGTTTCTAGCACGTGTTGAATAATTGGTATGACTCTGTGTTCCTGTCAGTGAAGCGAAAAGGCATAGATGTTTTAACCCTTTGACCCCTTACAGTGACTAGCATCTAATTTCTCATTACAATATCACCCCTGAATCACACATTAAGGTCATGGGAGTAAAGAAAATGATCACCAACTAAACAGTCTCGTGATTGTTAAACAAATTCTCCATGTTCGCGCCCAAGGAAATGTATAGAGAACAGTATGGAGAATATGCATGCTGATGTTTGGGTGTAAAGGGTAAAGAACAGAGAGAAAGTGGAAGGAGAGAAAGAGAAGAATTGTTACTAAAAGTTAACAGCCTTTTTGTCTGGTGGTTTTCATCCGTTTTTATCCTTTACTGCCTTCAGTTTCATTAGATACTCTCTTAATCGCCAACTAAACAAATTAGAGGGGGGGAGGGGGTTCGAATCCTCTAACCCTCCTCTGGATCCTCCTTCAGGAGGGTGTTGCCTTAGCAGGGTCAAACTTTCACACGGGCGTAATGTTTAACAAACCTGAAACGTTCGCAAAGGTTCCATAACGAAAGGTCTGGCCATTGATAAATTATCATCAACCAGTGTTGTTTCTCGTGTTAGTCCACTACCATGCCGACTACCCATGTTACTCGACAGGTCTTCCGGTGACCATGCATGCGTCAAATCAAACTGTCCCCAGTCCCCGTGCCGTTTTTTGACTTTAATTAAATGCAGTGACTTCTGCTTGATATCCTTTGATAATGAATGAGCGGCTACTACGCCATAAATGGAAGGACTTGAGGTTTCGTTTTCTTCCTCGATAGGCTCGCTTTCACTTTGGACTTTGTGTCTTTTTTTCTCTGCCTGAGAACTCGTACTCATGATGTCTTTACTGAGAACTAACATAACAAGATTATTTCAATTTATTAACACTGCACTAAAAAGGAACACAAATTAAAACAAGCAAAGAAACAAACAAACCAAAAAAAGAAAAAAACGGAAGGAGCGTTCACAGTCTTCACGGTCCACCGATTTACACGAGATTTTGCGATGTAAACAAGAGTGGCCTGTGAACTGACCCAGGTGTCAAATGGAATACTACCTCACCCACGGCTCCTCCCCCAGGAGCAAACATTAATTTTGTATCGTTGTTTTAAAGTTAGAAATTTATTCATTTCTTGTCCTTCTCAGGGAAAATTCTCATACATTCTTAGTTTTGACATATGCGGGACTACTTAAGTGGAGAATTCGAAGTGACAGCTTTGAATTCCGACTAGTTTGCGCATCTTTTAGGTTTCCTTATTAAATGTAATCGCGTTTAATCAGGAGCGGGATCATCTTGGCTATCGAATCAGCTGCTCTACTCGCCATGCAAAGCAAGAAAAAATCCAAAAAAGGCGATTAATCTGTTCCTGTAGACGCTAGAATAAAAAAATTAGTAGTGGACCTCTTCATATTGCCATATTAAAAAAAGTAAGGCCCCTCACTCCAACGCAATATACAGAGAAAGTCGTTTTTCTTCCGTTGGGGACATATACATAATCGAAAAACGAATTTCCAAGTCGGGAATCAAAAACAGAATCTTCACTTTTTGAACTCGGATTGACCACCAAAACTTGTTTCACTGAAGATCGTTAATTCATGATTCGACCTTCGCGCATTCAGTTTGACATCAAGATAAACAAAAAGAGCCATGTTCTCCAAGCTCATTTCTTCAGTTCGTAGCAACTCCGGTATGAATACCAAAGCTATTGACATTTCAGCTTATCGTGGCTTTCACTTGAACTAAACTAAAAAAATTGATGGAACGGCAAAGTAGTGATAGACTGGTCTAGTTTGTCTCCTGGTTTAAACGCTTAAATGTAAGAGCATAATGTTTTTCATCTACTGGGTCGAGATTACCGCAAGATCGGCAAAGAAACATGCGAATATGTAGTGGTCAGCTTTATATTGAGCTAAATTCCTTTGTCGTTACTCCATACGGGAGAACGAAGTAACTCACCAGTAAGATCAGGCGCCGAATTGTTTTTCAACAGAAGCGGTAGTGAAAAACGCAACAGTGAAGTTCTTGTTCGTCACTGAGAGACGGAAAATATGGCGGCGGAACGAACGAAAAGAAACTTCTCATAAGCGGAAAATAAACACTGGTTCTTGTTTGACAGAACAAGAATTAAATCCGCTCTTATTTTGGAGGTGTGTCAATTGCTTATTGTTCTATGATCAAATAAAAGTTGTTAATGGTTAAATTCAATCAAGTCTCAAATGTACCGACGGTTCCATTAATTGGTTCAAACATGCCTCCACAATGCTTTTGCAACCCTAATTGGCATTCAGATAGAATGAATATTGCTCACCTTTGTAACCAGGATTTACCTTGTCACTAACTACCGAGGGTGACATGGAAAAAGAGAATGAAAAAACAAAAACAAAATCAAAACAAAAAGCTAAAAAAGAAAGAATATAAACCAGGATAAATTGTTCGATTTAGGACCAAGTTCTTAGTGCTGGCCTGAAATTATATTATTATATTATTACGTGAAAGGTTTTAAATCAGAGATCACGGCCAGATTATTTGCATTGTAACGCGCAGCGAATGACACTTCTGGGTATACCTGAAGCTTAAATCTAAAGGTGCTTGGCTTCCTCCGTCAAAGTATGGATAATGTGTCACACGTAACATAAGAGACCAGTCATCATTTGTTGCCTGGTGGGGAGGGGGTAGGATTTTCTTGGGGGGGGTATCACATAGTTTTCAGGGGGAATAGAGGGGGATCAGTCGTAGCCAACCAATTATAAAAAGGGGAATATAGAAAATTTGACTGCCAATAAAAAAAGGAGGGGGGGGGGGGGAGAGGTCAGAAGGGCATTACAGTGCTTTAAGGGATTTCTGGAAAATCTTATCGTGACACAACCAGAATCCTCCGACTCCAATCCTCCGGAAGGTGAATGACCACTTCCTAAAGTAGTTTAAGATCATGTCACACAAGTTTTACAATTAATTTTCCTTCGGATAATAGTGATCATTCCCGACCTACACTTGAGTCGTCTAAGCTGCGGGTTACTTTTTCTGAGAGGACCCCCCCTGATCTTCGGTCTCTTACTATAGCACGAAATTCTGACAATTTATGGGATTACGTGAAAAGTCTCAATCACGAAATATCAAGGAAGTATTATTTTACTCCACAAACTGATTAGCAATCAGAGATATCGACATTTCTCGTTAAAAACCATTGTTTTCTTCCAGTCACCATAGGAATAAGGTGGCTGTAATTTAAAGACCCTTACAGATGACCGGACTAACTTTTAGTTTTACATTTTATTACAACTTCAAGATAAAATAGCCACGCTTTTGATGAGATTAATGAAATGGTTTGAAATAGCGTAAGTATAAAAAAATATCTCCTACATTGCTTTTACCTATCGCTTAAAAACGGAAGACATGTCTGCATAAACATCTGTCAATTTTGTTGTAATCAGCATTCATAACTTTTTAGAAAAGTTTCGTAAACAAATTTTTCGCCCAAGAAAAAGGCAACTTGGAACTTTCATCACCCGAGTGATTTCAACCCGACTCAAATTAATGTAAAAACGTTTGTGGCGGACTATTATAAACGTTCTCATGAGCCTCCCCACGGGGTGGGAGGGGGGAGAAAGAAAAAACTTTCAGTATACCCCTGTGATGACCAAACAGTACTCAGAGGCTCTAACGCTACGACGCTCTGACGAAGGGCTAACGCTCAAAACATCAGCTTTTTAACTGTCTACGGTGGCCAATTAATTTTCAATTTTAACTTAGTTGATATTACCAAAGTACTCAGAGGCCACTGAGGAATTGTTCCCTGTACACTAAGAAGCGAAGAACGTTGTCATGGTGAAACAAACCACAAGCCAATCATCTTTTGAACGAAATCAAGGTCATCGTTTAAGAAGACTTTTTTTAGTCTTCCTACCCAGGCCACGGCGTCCATTTTGATCCCAATCGAGCCATTATCTCTCGTTTGACTAGTACCAGACTCTTTACAGTACTAAATGAAAACCTCTGTACTATCTCCATCAACAGTTAAGAGCTGAAACGAGTCCTGCTCCCCTTCATCTTCGCTCTGTTGCCCAGCGTCTTGTGATATTTTTTGTGGACTGTTCACTTTGAATCTCGACGGAGGCGAGGTGTCCGTCACCCCATAATTTGGGACACTTGACGTCACAAGGGGTTTGTCCTCCCTTTCAGAACTGTTAACATTGTTTGACGTTTTTGCAACATTGAACTGCAAGGAAAAAGAACATTATCAGAAGCATAGTTTCTGGATAATGTTTAATCCCTTAGCTTGTCCCCCTTTCTAATCCAGGAAGGATAGATAAAAATCATACCTGAAACAGCTAACCCCTGGACCCTCAGAGTAACAACCCTTAGCTGCCGTGACTAGCATCTAATTTTTCCTTACAATATCAGCCCTGAATCACACAATAAGGCCAGGAGAATAAAGGGAATGATCTTCAAGTAAAGAAGCTCTTGATTGTTAAACAAATTCTCCTTGCACGCACCTTAAGAAATGTTTAGAGAACAGTATGGAGAATATGCGTACAAATGTTAGGCTGTAAAGTGTTTAACAGTGTAACGCTAGAGATAACCACTGTTATTCCCTTAATTTTTTCTGTGGCTCGATAATTCCGTGTTGACAAAAGTAAACCTTTTCGCTCCCCGGAGTTTTCAATATAATGCACCTTTAAACGAACGAGTAAAAAGAATTGAGAAAATCACGATTAAGGCGACATTTATCTTATCATAACGCCAAATTCCCCTCAGCATACAACCAAGAAATCTAGGGAGATAACCTCTAAATCTTAAGACTGAAAGATTGAAATGAGTCTACTTTGTGAGGAAGTTTTTCAGTTCCCAAGTGCACCTCACAGAAATTAGGACTTGAATGTTCCCCTTCCAATATTTCTGACGATAATTTCTGTACTTCTGGGAATTCAAGGCCACCAGGAGACCTCGTCTAATATAAAATAAACTTATAGAAAGCCATCAGAATATTTTTGGGACCAGTCAATATTTATCCCCGTGGGGGGGGGGGGGGGAGGGCAGTGAAGAATTCGGGATTGCATGGTTTTCAGTAGGAACGCGGAAAGGGGGGGATCAATCCTCACCTTCACCAACAGAGTATTAAGGGAAGACTATGGAAAATTGATTGTCAATAACTGCCAATGAGCGGGGGATCGTAAAAGTATTGCAGAGCTTTATGGGGGGATCGGGTAAATTCATAGGGACACAACTAAAATAATCCGACCATTTGCTGATAAATAATGAACGGTCCCTAATTGTAAGTTTCTTCGGCACGACCACCACTTGCTTATAGACCAAGCTTACGCTACCAGTGATTCTGAAGCGGTCAATGCGTCATTTTGAGGTAGACTTAAGAACACTCACCCTCGATCTCGGCGTATCCACAGGTTTGGAAGGTGCTGGGGTATCTATGGAAAAATTTTCAGATGCCAAAGGAGCCCGTGCAACTTGCGCTGAATTGTTTGATACAGGGGCCTGCGGATCAGGGCTAACCGAAAATCTTGAACTCCCAGATGACAATTTCCTTCTGGAAGGTGGAAACGGTGAATCTACTTCCTCCGCCGAAGGAGTCCGTGATGCAGTATCGACCGAAAATCGAGAATTTCCAGAGGGTGAATCGCTGGAATTTTTCCTGAGCGGAATAATTGCTGACGCTTTCGGTGGGCGAGTTTTTGAGGGAAGCGCAGCTGCATTTTCAGGTGAGGGGGCCATTGGGTTGGAAATCTGACGCAAGGAGTTCCTTCTTCCTTGTTCTGGTGAACATGGAGCCGAGCGGCTGACCCGAGGTGCAGGAAAAGAACCAGAACCAGATAAATCTTTTTCACGTGCCAAGGGCGATATCGGAAGAGCGGGCGGGCGTGGTCTTTCAGAGGAAAATGACTTGCTACCAGAGGGGGGTTTTTCTGGCTTTTGATTTTGGGGTGGACCAAATAAGTTTTGTAGGGATGAAGGCATTGATATCGGTTGACTTTGACTTGGCTGAGAAGGAACTGGTTCGTCAGCACAATCAACAGACTCAACCGAATTTACCGAAAACAAATTTGCTAAAGGTGGATTGTTGTGTTTCTTCGACTTACGACCATCGACTAAGCTTGTACCAGGAGACTTACTGAGTCCTTCGTAGAAGTCTGCACCAAGGTTCTTTCTCTCCCTCTCAGGTGTATTAAGAACACTAGTTCCCATGTCCGAAGAACCAGACCTGCTGTCCAGTGAGATCAACGGCTCGTTCTCATCGGACATCCAAGTCAGTCGCGAGTATTTTAAGGGATCGGAGAGGCTCCTAGGTGAAACTAAAATGCTGTCATCGTGTTCAGATTCATCATCACCACCACACCAACCCTGGGTTTCTTTTGAGAATTTCACCCTCTTTGAGTCGCGTTTACTTCCGTCTACTTCTTGAGCTCTAGAAAATTCCTGGGCTAGCGACGCGCTCGAGGCGTTCGCCATCAAGGTATCACTGTTCGATCTTTTTAACTTCATCCCCGGGAGAATCGTAGTGCTTCCGGTAAGCCCACGACGGGTCAGGTTCTCTATGCGAGAAGCGGCTGCTGGATAGAGAGAAGCGTTTCGATGGGCCTGGGCCTGATCAGAGTTTTCACCGTGCTCCACTTTACGGAAGCTCGGTTTTCTAAGGATAGGCTTCCGTTTGTGTGGCACCTTGACGGGACGAGTGGGCATGGGGCTAAGTCCCTCGTCATCATCATCATCACTAAGCTCCATTTTCCTGTTCTCCTGTCCTTTTGTTGTCACTGTAAAGCGGCCGACTGTGATCGTTCTGTTTGTGAGGAGCGATTGACACGTCCAGTCTTCCAGCTGATCAAAGAGGGGAAAAAATAATAATGATGAGGGCTAATGCTCGAAACGTCAG
Source organism: Stylophora pistillata (assembly GCF_964205215.1). Classification (NCBI taxonomy): domain Eukaryota; kingdom Metazoa; phylum Cnidaria; class Anthozoa; order Scleractinia; family Pocilloporidae; genus Stylophora; species Stylophora pistillata. The sequence goes on along the minus strand of NC_142526.1, from coordinate 23,642,382 downwards.
CTTTACAAACTCTTCAGGGTGTGGCCAATTTACATTATCAATTCAGTTGATAAAACTAAATTATAAAAACATACTATACAAGTAGAAAAAACAAATCAAGTTGAGAGATTTGTGTTCTTCGCATCAACTCCCAATTCTGAGATAGTTCCAAAATCTTTGAAGAATTGCCGATTTTTGTATAGCCTGTACACAGCCGCCCCATCCCCTCGAAAAAATCGGGAAGGGAGCTCCCTCCCCGAGTTTTTCGAGGGGATGGGGCGGCTGTACACAGGCTAATTTTTGTGTGGGATACCTGCGGTATCCCACACTGTTGTCATCGGCTTTTGTCCGTTAATGTCAATGCACACCTCTATTTATTTCGACGATTATTTGAGAATTATTCTACCAATAGCTCAAAAGGCGATGAGCACCCTAAAAAGAGAACTTGAACTGGTATTCTTACCGGTCCAAGGTTGATATCATCCTCGCTAATGCCGTCAAACGGATCATCTAAGACATCTTGAACTCCTTGTAATGTTCCAAATATGAACGATGTCAACACAGCAATGTAATACGGGCTCCACGTGTTACCTGACTTGATACCCATATGAACATAGTACGGAGAGAGAACGATGGGCATAAGGAAGATAAATACTTTTGTGAACGAGCGGATGGTCCGTGGAGATCGGTATTCCCTTATCACGCGCAGTCTTTCAAATGCGTGACACATGAGGCTGAGGATGGTAAGTTGAAAGAGCGTCACAATTGAGAAAAATAATTTATCATGCCTTGCACAATAAGGTTGGAATGAATATGTCAGAAAAGGCCTTATTTAGTCCAACCTGTATTAAATTTCTCGAATGTGATTGGTCATCCGTGTTCTAATTTAAAAACCGGTAGGACAATGTGAACTACACTTCACACAAGTCTTGTAATCGATAATTAATGTTAATTGGACCGACTGGAATCCAACTTTGTCTGTAATCATAAGAGAGATTTCAAAATTGAACAACTGCCTAGTGTGAATCCGATTTGTTGCTTAAAGGCTCAGTTAGATTAAAGGCAGAATTGAATAACACAAAATTCTATTTCTTAATAAAAATGAAACCAATGGGCATACTTCCCCACCAAGCTTTTTGAGCGCTTTTCCCTCGTTAAAAAACAATCAATGATATTGAATATGTGAGTTGCTAATACTTCTAAGCGAGAAATAGTGTTACTATTTATTTTCTACAGACTTACTAGTGATAATTAGTGAATTAGTCTGGTCATTAAAGGCCCAATGATATTGAATTTGTAAGTTGTTAATAATTCTAACTAAAAACAGTGTTACTATTTATTTTTAAAGACTTACTTGTGATAATGAATTAGTCTGGTTATTAAAGGCTCATTGTGTGGCAGACTTGAAACTCTCATCTTGTCATTCAACTGGCTTATGTCACTCAAATCTTCATAAATAACCTGAAAATTTCCACATCTAAGTAAGATTTTTCCAAGAAGGTTCCATGTAAACAGAAATGGCATGTTTTGAATAATCACCTCTTAAACTCAACCATTTGTTGGCATGCGACAATAAAAAAGGAACCATGTAAACATGCTGAGCTCATTTTGCTGATGAGCACTATGAGATAATGTACAAAGCTACAATTTGTTTTGATGTTTCAGATCTTGTGCATAAAATGATAATTTTTTTTAAAAACATACACCAAAGGACAAGATAGAAAGAACATATGAACACATATCGTGCACATATACATAGAAAGAACATAGAACATAGTTATTAGGGGTATTTCCCAAAGAGGAATTTAAAAACTGCTTTGATCTTGGTGGCATGAGACAAGAAACAATGAAAATACCACTATTCAAACAACAATCTACACTTTCTACAGTGAAGTTAAAAGTAAAAGGCAAACATAACTTACTGATACATAGGATGCACGATCCTCACAGTAGAGAGCGCTATTTATGCAATAGCGAAAATCAGACCTGAAAAAAATCGGGCCTGTACGGGATTCGAACCACTGACCTCTGCGATATTAGTGCAGCCCTCTACCAATTGAGCTAACAAGCCAACTGGGAGCAGGCTGTTAAGTTGATTCGTAATAAACCCGTGATGATAAATCAGATACAATGAATATATGAAGTTCATATATTTTGAATCAACTTAACGGCCTGCTCCCAGTTGGCTTGTTAGCTCAATTGGTAGAGCGCTGCACTAGTATTGCAGAGGTCAGTGGTTCGAATCCCGTACAGGCCTGATTTTTTTTTTCAGGTCTGATTTTCGCTATTGCATAAATAGCACTCTCTACTGTGAGGATCGTGCATCATACATATCTATAACCGCAGTTCAAAATATATGAACTTCATTTATTACACGACTCGGGAAGTCAGAGGGCCAATAACTAAAATCAACCAATCAAAATGCTCTATTGCCGGTCAATATTCTCTCAGTATTGGACCGGGCACTGTCCCGAATGGTCCCACATGATACCGCACTTGTATCCCTTTGAACTTCAGTCGTGTAATAACTCTTTTATTAACCAAGCTTGCTCGGGATCGTACTGGAAGAAAATTGGCCCTTGGTCTTTTTTGTACGGACCTCATGCCGATATTCTCCCAGTACGGCCCTCATTCTTGGTTAATAAGATACATATGTTCATCGTATAACTTACTGAGAGAATAAAGTTCCTCCTCATGTGCTTCTCAGTTAATAAATATTCCTTGATATTCAACACCAAACCTTTCAACTTGTTATTTACTGTTTTTAAAAAGTCTTTGGGTAAACCTGAAGTTAAAGAAATAAATATCAATAAATTAAACACTGTCATTGAGAGCAAACACAGTAATGGTAAGAAGTAGTGAGGGAAAATGCTTCTGATCAAAGAGTTGTATGCAAAATATTGTCATAAAAGAATATATGATTGGTTTACAATTATTTTTAAGGCCTGTCTCACTTCAATACAACTGGAAAGGATTCTATCTCTTTGCATAAAATCATGTTAATATTTGGGACTAATTTACGAGGATTTATCCATTAAGTAAATACGTTTTAGCAACTGGACTTAATTTCTCACTTATCCATACTGAGAAGTGGGCTAGAAAGAACTTTAATCCAGACCATTTCCTAAAACAACATGCTGCTGATAATACCACTACCTCCCTCTAAGTTGTTTCACTGTGTGGCTCCCTAAACTCAAAACGTTGTTTTCTCTGTCCATACTGTAAGTTACGAACCTTTTTCTTTTTACACTTGGATTTATCACTTGCATGCTTTGCCCTTGGGCCATAAATTCAAGCAGAAAGAAAGTGCTTTGCAAATGAAATGAATTAAATCATTCTTCTATCCATTACAGGCAAGGAAATTTGACCTGCTCACTGATCAAATTACTACCTACAGAAATAACCATTAGTAGTTGTGGCTATTCATATTGTTCCTCTCTATCAAACAATCACAATTACCTGCTGATTGAAGCCAATCCCTGTGGCAGAAAAACAATATCAAGAGAGCACCTTTGAACTGTGCTAGGTCTTCAAGAACTCTCTCACGCCGCTGGAAATCAGCTGAAAGAAATGATGGTAATTTTAAAGTAAAGATGATGGAAATCTGTCACTGGTAAGGGAGTAACAGAGAAAACATTCTCAATCCTCACACAGATTTGAATCTCAGAAATTCTTAGTTTAGAATGACTTGCTTTACCGAATACAGTATACAACTGTCAACTTGCAACTAAACACCAAGACACTTTGGAAATAAATTAACCCTTGCATGTACCCCATTACACCTCAGCATTGGAATAAATACACATTCTCCAAACTGTTCTCTATACATTTCCCAATGTGCTTACAAGGAGAATTTGCTTAACAATCATTTTCTTAATTCCTGTGTCCATAATGAGTGATTTAGGGTTGATATTGTAAGGAGAAATTAGATACTAGTCACTTTTAGGGGTCAAAAGTTTAAACTACGTGATTCATTTTAATTAGAACTATTTTAAATCCATGCTGGTACTAGTAGATAACGGTGGAAACTGTCGTGATGTAAGTTACAGATAATAATAGGGACATCACTTGTTTAGCAAGAGAATGTTGTTTAGCAAGAGAATGCGGTGTGACCGAGTGATTAGGGTGCTGGACGTGTAATCAGGTGTCCTGGGTTCAAGTCCTCCACCCTGCCACTCACTGGATTTGTTCCCAGTTGCCCCTGGTTCAACTCCTCGGCTGCGCTCTGTAAATAGCCGACTGGTCTGCCTCCTGCCAGTGGGGATTTTTAAACACTTAGCTATTCTACATTGAGGCTGAAAAGCCCCTAAGGGGGAGCTTCAATTTAATTTTTTTTTTAAATGTTGTAAATAATATTCTTGTAACATACCATTAATGGAAAAGGCCAAAGGGAACACAATTGGTGAAACAAAAATACTCATGTGCACATCAAAGTCAAGTCCTGGAAATTGAATATAACAAGAAAGGTGAGTTTAACTTAGTAAACTAGAGTACCAAAGCGTATTTACCATGGACACGGGGGACCTGAATTCATTTTACTGACAAATTACCTTACACTGAATTTTTGTGAGGTATCATAAGTATAAATTACTGTTTTCTAACGAACTGAAAGTTGGAAGCATACAAAATGCTTGTGGTAACCCCAGCTAAGTGTACATTTTCTTGAAACAAAATTAACTCAGATTTAAATAGACATTTATTTCATAATTTTAAAAATGAGTATTTACACATAATGGTTTGGAAGCCTACTTCTCTTACCCCTAAAAATGTTTCATAAAAGATAATTTTGAGAAGCTTTTATATCAACACTTGCTTATTCCACTGGAATCTGATCATACAATTTTAAAAAATGCTGGGGAAGAGGTTGCTGAGAAATAAATAACACATGAAATGTCCGTCAAGGAGAAAACAAGGGAGGCAAAAGATAATCCTTTTAAATACTTACTTAACTTCTGACACATAAATGTTCCAAGTGCTATAAAGGAAACATAACAACTATCAATTAATGAAATGGTCCATGTATAAATGAGAAATAAAATCTGTCTCATTATTTTAGTATAAAAGCGGCTTCACACTTTACAATACAGTGTCTCTTCACTAGGTACACAAATGTGCAATGGTGAGCAGTTTGGGAGACCTGATGAAATTCAAGAAGGTAACCTAAATTTAATTTTTCCTCCCCCATGGTGGCAATAACCCTAGTCACTTCTGTCCACACATGTAGAGACCAGGATAGGTTTAAGCTTGGGAGGCACTTAGCTGATGTGTAAGCTTGGAAATCTTACCCTACCACTCCCCCTAAGAGTTTGGAACCTTTTCACCCCCTTGGGACATAGTTCAGCTGTTATGGTAAGTTTGACCGAGAATCAAGAATTTCAGCGCAATTACTCTTCAACAAATATGATCGTTTTATGATCTCATTAATGATCAATTCATCATCATCATCATCATCATGCATCAGGCTCCGTGAAAGGTTGACTGAGAGAGGACTCGTAAATTCTAGTTCCTTCATTCATTCCTTTGTGCACATCACTCATAACTCAGTCTTAACACACTTCAGTGTTTTATGGTCTCTATAACTGTACAACTCATATGAACGCGATGTACATGATAACCTTCTGGATGAGAGAAAGAATAGAAAATTACCACTAGTATGTATCCTCACCTGCTAAAACCATTTGAAGAAAAAGGATAACTGTAAGGTTATATACAAAAGTGCGTAAAATCTGCAAAATGAAATTTTATTGAAAAGGTTCGAAAACGCAATTTAATATAGCAATGTAGGTAACTTGTCCAAGCAGGTAGTTTAAATACCTACGAATCGAACAAGCTTGCAAAGAAATAACAAATTGTGCTTACACTTTTATCAATGAACAGTTTCTTAAATTGGTAGAGTCTCCCTTCAATTCCTTTTCTTTTGGACCGTCTAGTTTCACTCCATTTGTAAATGTCAGCTCTTCCATCTTCTATTAAATCTGGGTCTAAGGTACTCAGAATACTCGATGAACCGACATGAAACGTCATAGCCAACTGTGTGTGGAATATGCATTAAACACCTCATTGATCGTGTAGAAGACGCCCCGTAGCAGTATACCCACTGTCTGTAGTGCAGTTGGAGATATCTTGGACTGAAGGACAAAATAGTACTCCACGAAACTCTCCACCGCTTCCACCGCTACCAATCCGAAACCCTATTTTTTAAGGGAAACTGCTGACCAGCATAAGAGCCAAGGGGGTCGATCAAGGGGGTCGATCAAGCTGTTTCTGTTCAAGCGGCCACGGGCCACGTAGGATTGTTAGTAAGCGCACACAAAAAGAGAGAGGAAAATAGAGGAAACAGAGACAGAGGGACACATTTTTAAGGGTTTTACTAGGGTTTTCACTAGGCTCCACTGTACGTAAGCTCGGTTTTCTCAGATTCCAGTATTTTGATTGGATGAGTAGCCATGAGATCAGTTCTCAATCATTATCGTTATCACCAAACTCCATTTTTCGTTTTCCTTTTCTTTTTGTCGTCACTGTTGTTTTCGTTGAGCTGACCAATTCCAAGCAAGGAAACAACTATGAAGCGGTTGTTAGTGATAATTTTAGCTGGATTTACAAGAAAGTAATAACTTTCGCTCGAGGGAAGAGGTAGAGTTACCAAACATAACATATATTCAACTCCTCGATTTCAATGCGATTTAAAAGCTTATTTATGGGAGTTTTTGAGAAGATCTATACCTCATGAATTCCCTTTGCGTATCATGACTTTGATCGGTAATAATCTCTAGGTGACATAGAAAATGTTGATCATAGAGGAAAAGGAAGGATATGGGGAAGCAACGTGATGGCGGATTCCATTGTGTGATCATGGTACAGCCTGCTTCATTCCTCAGTTGGTCATTACCTTAAGCTCTCAAGAGATGCCAAGTGATGTACAATTCAATAAACCTCTACACTCTCATGACCAGTGTGCGAGTTCTCCATACTCTTCTCTAACTTTTCCTATGGTACTTACAGGGAGAATTTATTCAGCAATTAAGAGCTCCTTTTATTGGCGACCTTTTCCTTTATTCTTTTGACCTTGATCATGATTTGAATTAGAGGTGATGCTTTTGGGAGAAAGTTATAAAAGGAAATTTTGAGGAATTTTAACCCTCCAACCCTTAAGGGTGATAAACATCTTATTTCTCCCAGAAGCATCTCCTCTAATTCAAACATCAAGGTCAAAGGCAACCTCGTTTCCAGGGGACGGGAAGATGAGAGACCCTGGGAACGAGGTTAAGTCAAGAGAGTAAAGAGAATATAGCGCGAGCCTCCTTTACCGATCACAATTGAAGTGAAGCAAAACTATAACGGAGTCTCGCTTTCTTTGCATCAAACTGACGCACTGTCTACCTCATACTCATTTTTTGTTCCCAGAATTCTCTGGCGTTCTCAAATGAGAAGGTAGAGGGCATACTGATCGTATAGGAGATCTAACGAGATATCTTAAATTTGCTTTCCTAACTGTAGTGATAAAGCAATAACTGATCATATACCGCACTCGTACAATTTTAATATTCTTCGCAATCGGAAAGATTGCAAACTTTCTGCTGTTAACTCATAATTAGCCGTTTGAAACGCAAAGAGATTTTGATTGAAATCATTTACAGATGATGCTTGATGGAGAACAAAATATTTTACAACGTAATTAGGGAAATATATCAAAGAATTGAAGCCATTCTGGATAAATCTTTTTTTTTTTTCTGAATAATTGCTTGGTTGTGTAGAATAATACAAAGCTTAGGGTCATTTTTTCTCCGAAAATGCGAATAGACACGAATAGACAAATTCATATGAAATTCGATCGCACGAGGGAAAAAGGGTTCGCTGTTCATTTTAAAAGTGATGTAAATTACCTTCTAGGCCTCCAGTGACTTGAATTTTTCGACAGTGATGTTTTTCCTGTGAGTGATGTCATGAAGAGAGAACTTACAAGGTAAACTAATTGTTTCCGAATGGAGTGGAAAAGAAAGTGCCATTTTAATGATTTTTTTTTTTATTACCCCATCGAATGACTGACAATCGAGCTGTATTTTTAATAAACAAATTTGCCTACAAATAGTTGTACCAGTGGGACTGTGGCATAACATTAGCTTGTATAAACATATGAGGAGGATCATTTGTTTTCCTTTGAAAGGAAGAACAACATTGGCCAGTGAAAATAGCAATTAAAACGGCCACGTGAAAATTTGATCTCCATTTTGCAAAGCCTCTGAAAACAAGGAATAGTTTTCACTAGTAGACGTCTGGGTTTGTTTTCATACTGAATACGGTGGGATAACTGAATCGTGCACTTATATCAGTTAGTTGGAAAAAAATAGAACATTGCTTATGGTCTTGCGTAAATTTAGAGCCATAAATTTCCATTTGAATCCTTGTCACTGCTAACGTCAAGTTACTTGTCACTTTCTACCCAAAATTGTCCTTGTTTTAGCAAAATTATCACAGCAGGAATGAAAATTTCATATTTTCGATTTAAGCGCATGATTTAATACAAAGAACTTGAAACATAACCAGCGAATAAGAGGCTAGATATTGTAAAAAGCTTATCGCTGTCAATTTCGTTGAGATAATATTGCTTGGATGTTTTAACACCTGGCGAACTGAGTACACCACAAACTTCAGTTTGAGCTCCATCTGAAACGTAACTTGACAAATTTTGGCTATTTTGAGATACAATTCTAAGATGAGACACTTCTGCGTGCTTATGGACTTCGTTTATTTTCTCTCTCAATTGTATTGCTTCATACTACAACTGGCCACAGGAAAAGTGGAATCTTATCTCGCAATCGCAACTTTTAAACATAACGAATTTTACATGAATGGGAGTCTAATTTTTGCGGGTTTGTTTCCCATACATTACGCTCCGCAGAACAACAGCACATTAAAGCAGTGCCAAGGGAAATTCAATACCCGCGGCTTCGAGCAAGCTCTGGCCATGTTGTACGCTCTGGAACAAATCAATAACGACTCGAAGATTCTTCCAGGAATTCCCATTGGGGCAGACATCAAAGACACTTGTAGCAGCGTTGACTCTGCGATCAGAAAGTGCTTAAATTTCAGTTTTGTCAGAAATAACATGGAGGATATGATGTGCGAGAAAACACTGCACCCAGACGTCGTTCACGATCCGAGAACAGTCGCAATTGTTGGTCTGGGCTCCACCGATGTAGCAATGGCGGTGGCCAATTTCGCAGGGCTGTTTTATGTCCCTGTTGTGAGCTATTCCTCATCGAGTAGACTCCTTAGCAACAGAATTCGTTTCAAGTATTTCCTTCGAACGATTTCCTCAGATACCCTGATGGCAAGAGCTGTCATCGATTTTTTACGTGAGTTAAAATGGAATTTTGTCCACGTTTTGTATTCAGACACAGACTATGGGCGATCAGCATTCGAGACTTTCGACCATGTCCTCTCAGCGTCCACTGGCGCGAAAATTTGTCTGGCAATAAAAAGAGCTTTTACACAACAATCAAAATCCCGTGATATCGTGAGTTTCCTCGGGAAGATGCAAGAGAATGAAAACGCGAAAGCTAAAGCGGTGCTTCTTTTTACAACAGTGGGAGACACCGAGTTTATCTTGAGCCACTTCGACAAACTCAACATGACAGATTATGTTTTTATTGCCACCGATCACTTTACTGGGCGTCTAAACAGGTTTAACAGTTCACCCCAAATGTTGCGACGCATTGTTGGTGTTGTACCACGTAAGGGAAGGACAAAGGACTTTGAAGACTTTTTTCAAAAGGTATTGGAAACAGGAAAACTGAAACAATTTCCATGGTTTCACGAGTTTAAAAAATGTTATTTGAAACCCCCTTTAGAACTGTCTACTTATGTTCCATACGTTATTGATGCGGTGTATGCAACGGCGCATGGTCTTCACAACCTTCTGAATTGCACGCAAGCGAGAAGCTGTAGATATTCCACTGACGAATTTCCAAGTTTGAACAGGTAAGCATTGACAAAGTCTTTGAAGTTTTGAGCCTAGAAATTTTGTATGAATTAAGACCTAGAATTTTTCATCCTAAAGGAGTCAGAAACCGTGTCTCGCTCATGAACAACTGAAGGAGAGCGGTTTAAATTGTAAAATAGGACAGGTTAGCCTCAGCTACTGAAGAATTTTCATATAAAAGAAATCTTTTTTTTTTTCCAAGTGGCAATCCGTTACATTTGAAAATGTGCATTAGTCTGCTGCTCTACTATATCGAGTCAAATTGATTTAGTTATCGAAAAATGATAAGGCGTTAAAACTTAGAAATGCTCTAGTCTTCTATTAAGAAAGGAAAATTCTAAACGAAACAACTATACACATGAGCCATTAGTGACTTCCGACAGATCATTTTTCAGTGAACGAAACTTAAAAATGTTCCTTTACTTAAACTACCTGTCTCTACATAGCTCTGGTAAAAAATATTTGCATTTGATAAACGAACGCTGCCTGTTAATTAAACGATGCCTTCAATTACAAAATTTGGTTAAAAATGCAAAGCCACTATTAAATGAAATTTTTTAACACAATTTACGACTGGGAAATTGTTGCGATATACATTGTAGCGCGATACTTTGTATGTATCACTACATGAATTTTCCGTTTAACTGGAAAATGTTGGCTAAAGCTATCATTAGGGCCTGAAAACCTCTTTGAGCCAAATTAAAGCACCAAAATAATAAGTTCTCCTTAAGTTCACATGATTAAAATTCTAACTTTGGTCGAACGAAATGGAATCTTTTAAAAAAATCGTAATATTGTTTATACCGTCAAATTTCCTTTTTAATCACAGGAAAACAGGTCTGCCTTTCCTCCCAAATCCCGTAAAGACGAAATTGGAATAAGGATTGATTGAGATGAATTAGTAAAAACAAATGATGAGTTAAGTTCAACAAATAGAAAACCTTCCAGAAGCACCGCGCCGCCATTGCAAACAGCAATGTGTGAAAAGCTTTCTAGTATAATGTTTATGTTTATGTTGCATTAGTGCTCATGAAAAACGGTTTCATATCAATCCTTCAGCTGTCTTTTTTTGACCCTCTAAATTTACACACAAATATAGATCTCAACGAAGTAATACAAATTACATTCAAATGTGTTGGTCAAGTTTTTGAAAATGTCGACATCAGTCATGAGCAGCTTGTACACAGCTGGAATGATAAAACCATTTTATGAATTTACCTGAGTGTCATACGTCTTTCTTTCCGAATCGTATGTAAATTTTTAGAGCTTAAAACAATTATGAGCAGGTGGCATTATCGGTAACCAAATGACACTATAGGGCGAGCAAAATACATCATTCCTTATGACTTGCTTCCAAAGCAATCTATTTAGCTGGAGTATCGTTTTCATTTGTTCAAAGTGCAAATTAACTCTTTGATCATTAGTTAAAAGGTTTGAGTTGGTATTTTCTTGGAACAAATTTTCTTTTTTGCTGAAAACGTCATCATCAAGTTATGTTCCAGAAAATCGACTGATAAATTGACGATTTGGAAAAGGCATCGATTTGAAACTTTTTTGTCGCATTCCATTTATTTCAACTATACTCAGACGAGACATTCAAAGTAAAAAAATTATTTAGGATGAGTCAATCAATCTTGTAGTCATGATATAAAAATCCTGATACAATCTGAACATGCGTATAGCGAAACTATCATCTAAAAGAACCTGTGCTACATCAGTTACGAAAAAAACACTAAATATTAACGAATCAATAATAGTTTAACGTGGGCTGTACTCTTACCGACAACGACATTCGTCGTCACAGTAGTCAAAATGTGGTGGACTTCCGAGGAACAGGCGAGTGAATCCACAATAGCATATGACAGAGAAAGAGAACCGTATCCTTTATGAAGGCATTGAAACGTTCTAATGCAAATAAATTACAGTCATGTGTATTTTTTTCGTCCTCTAAATAAATGTTGCCCTGACGTACTTTGCACCCCGCATACGGGAACTTTACATTTGTTGACTCTTGGCACAAAATTTTCCACTTCAACATTACACTTAAATCTTTCAAGATTTGATTAATTCCTCAAGTACGGTCAACTACGATAATATCAGAAACGATAGAACATTAAGAACAAGACGCTTGTCATTATAGTCATTATTAAAGCCTGGAGGACAAGGGGACGGAGGATTTTGGGGATTACATGGTTGTCAGGGAGAATGGAGGTGCGATCAGTCGTCTCAAAAAGAGTAAAGAGGGGGACTATAGAAAACTGAATGCAAATGAGGGGGTACATTAGATCCCCCTATCCCCTTCCCCTATCCCCCCCTCTCCTATTCCTCCTTCCCTATCCCCCCTCTTCCTCACCAGGCGATAGGTTTCTTAGTCTAAATTATTCAGCATGTAGCTGTAAACTCGATCTTTATTGCCTTAGGAATGACGGTTTTCTCAAAAGCATTCAAAATGTCAAGTTCCCAGGCTTGTCGCGCGATCAAGTTTCTTTCGACGCTGATGGCAACGGCTTGGGTGCTTATGACATCACAGTGGTCAACACTGAGACAGAACAATGGGAAACAATCGGGAACTGGATCTCTAATACGTCAAAGGTGGTTGATCTCCCCGTAAATGAGTCATTTCTTGAATTGAATTTGACAAAACTGAGAACGTTATGGAGAAAGGTATTCAACAGTACCGTTGAGCCCACTTCATTTTGTGGTCAGCAGTGCCCACCAGGACATTGGATGATTTTAGATGAACGTTACCAGGTCGGTTATTCCGTACCATTTAAACCTTTTTAAAGATGTTTCAGCCATGTTTACCCGGCTTCTTGGCCGAAAAGTAAGGGACAATAACGTAATTCATTCACTTTCTTCTCTCTCTGCTTCCTTCTCAATTCGACAGCTATATCATTTTTCTGAATTCGTCCGATTTCTGTTATGACAAAGTTCGTTACATATACACTTATATTACCCTTACTGGCCCGTGCCAACGGAAAGATTTCAGGCGTAAATTACACTACGGCAAAAAAAATGTTTTATGATTTTTGTTTCTCTCAGAGCTGCTGTTGGAAGTGTGCTCCATGTTCCACCAATGAGATTTCTCACAATCCTGTGAACGGCTCATGTAAACGCTGTCCTCCTCGCTATTGGCCAAATGCAAACCGCACTGGTTGTTTACCCATAATTCCAACTACCATCAAGTTGAGTGACCCAGCCGGCATATCGGTGGGCGTGGTCGCAGCGCTCGGTGCTCTGTGCATGTTGTCTATCACGATTGTTTTCCTTCGTCATGGCCACTCACACGTGGTGCGTGCGTCCAGCAAAGTCCTGAGCTACATTATGCTTTTTGGAATATCTTTGGGTTATCTGACTGCCGCTTTGATTTTGCTGGAAAGAACAAAAACTTTATGCCAAGTCGTGCTTTTCTTGTTTAGTATCGGGTTCTGTATCGTGGTCGGGACACTTCTGATCAAGACAAACCGGATACACCGGATATTTAGTAAAAATGCAATGAGGAAAGGTATGTTATATCACTTCCATAAAATGTCTTTTTTCTCCGGTTTTTGTGTGGTTACTGCCTCCTATGGGAGGCAAAGCCAAATACGTTGTTATCTTTAGAAACCAAGAAAAGGCTTGGTAGTTTTTAAAATAAAACCAGAAGAGAAATTTTAGAAGGCTGGTTGTTTGTAACATGTACAGTAGTAGTGTGTGACCTTTTTAATCTTTTTCTAAGCTCCTTGTTGTTGGACTGGTGGTTAAATCGGAGAGTTTACGTGGTCCTGTAACAGCTAATTGATTTTCCTGCTCGATCAGAACCTAAGAGAGGGAGATAAAGGAGATACTTCTTAGACTAATGCACTTATCAATAGATTGCCACAGGATGGGAGGGGCGGAAATACCCACGTGGACTTGACTATGAGGACCCCCGTTAAGTAGAGATTTTTACATTAACGCACTACCTCAGAGTTGGGATTTTGACCTCACTGATCACGGAAGACCACGGGAAACCGAATCTTCAGTTCCCAGTGGTAGAGGTTTGACATATAAGCACGGCGTTTACGTGAAACCGCAAACGTCAGCTCGCCCTTTCATGGTTCGCGTAAAATAGTATGAACCTTGCTGTTTTAGCTTCGTGTGTGCTCACATCACGGCGGATTTGAAGGCGCTCTTGTTTGAATCACAAAGAATAGTTTTGGTTCCATATTTCCAGCAATTAACTTATACTTTGTGAGAGAAAAAGTGAAGAAAATCTTGCGTACACGGCAAACGGAAAACAGGTTTTTTCACATAATAACAGCAAAGCGCAACCGGCAGGCGTGAATTGAAAAAAGGGCGGAAAGAACAAGGTTACGTGGTCGCCCCTGCCATTCACGTTTCACTTAAACGCGGTGATAAATTTCTATCTAATGTGTACTCGAGCCCGGGAAGTTGTCAAATCAGCCGGAGGCCGCTAATCCTCCCTCCTCCTCATCTTGAAACAAAGCATTAAGGTACATAATATGATAATATATAAATTCATACTCACCTTTTTGAGATTGCCAATAGTTCATTTACCATTTACAGGTACCCCACCATGTTTGAGCGACAGATGGATGGTAGCCTTCATACTTGGCTTTGTTCTCATAGAAATAGTCATCTGCGTCATCCTGGTATTCACCAATGATCACTTCACAGAAGTCGTTTATACTGACATGAAAAACGAAGCTTTCATTCAATGCAAATTTGCATCCTTTGATAATTACAACATTGCTCTTTGGTGGGGTTTCAATTGTGGTCTGGTTTTGATTTGCACGTATCAAGCCTTTCTTACAAGAAAAGTGCCCGGGAATTATAACGAAGCACGCTTTATAGCTTTTAACATGATGACCATCTCCACAGATATGTTGATGTTTTTCCTCTCTTATTACGGCACTAAGACTTATTACAAAGACATTCTTGTAAGCGCTTTCTTAATCGTGGCAGATACCGTTACGATCACGTGTATGTTTCTACCAAAAGTCTACGTGATCGTGTTTCGTCCTCAGAAGAACGTGGACTCCAGATCGACAGTCAGCCTGGGAACAATTGATGCCGACGAGGACGAAGGCCAACCCGATAGGAAAATCAGCACCAGGTCAAACACGTCATTGCTAAGTTCTCCGTCAAATCTCAGTGGCAGTCAGATGGAAACGAGAAACAACTCAAATAACCACGAAAACAACGTAGAAAGTACAAACAGAAAGATATCATCGGCTCTTACAAACGGTAATCTCCACAAATCCTGGAGCTCAGATGGATGCAGTGAGCGTCCTGAAGTTGAATCACGTGACTCAAGTTTGAGCGTGCGCACTGTACGATTCGAGGACGAAATTGATTCTGATTTGATGCCGGATTCTCCAACTTTTCATGACAGTCTTCCAGAGGAGTTTGATTATCGACGCAGGGAGTCGACTATCTGAGCTTGTTTCTTCCTTAAAGATGAGAGCTCACTAGATAAGTAAACCTGGTAGATTGTCATTGATACCGAAACTCTCTATTATTCACCCGTCTATCCAAGTTTTCGTCTTTCGTTTGTTTAAGATACATTAGCGGATCAGTCTACCATTGGCCGGTCCACTCGTTCATTTAGCCAATTTTTTCTTTTCCAGAAAGTCAATCGGTCGATAGATCGGTCAGTCGGTCGGTCGGTCGGTCGGTCGGTCGGTCGGTCGGTGGGTCGGTCGGTCGGTGGGTCGGTCGGTCGGTGGGTCGGTCGGTCGGTCGGTCGGTCGGTCGGTCGTTCCGTCAGTCAGTCAGTCAGTCTGTAGGTCAGTCATCCGTCAGTCAGTCAGTCAGTCAGTCAGTCTGTCAGTCGTTCTGTAAGTCAGTTAAGTCAGTCCATCAGTCAGACATTTAGTAAGTCAGTCAGTCAGTACTCAGTCAGTTCACCTGTCAGTTGGTCTGTCAGTCTGTCAGTCGTTCTGTAAGTCAGTTAAGTCAGTCCATCAGTCAGACATTTAGTAAGTCAGTCAGTCAGTACTCAGTCAGTTCACCTGTCAGTTGATCAGTCAGTCTATCAGTCACTGTCAGTCAGTCAATCGGTCAGTCAATCTTCTAGGGTGCGTCGTGTAATTTACTCGAATTAATTCAACCCGAAACTCAGTCGTTGACTTGTTTCTTTAAACTCTTGTCGAATAATGTAATGGTTAAAGGGAAATTAACAGCGAAGAGGTATATTAAGTGAACGGCGATCTGACCAGAGTTCCAACTTCCCTTTAGATCGATCTCCGCCTCATTTGTTCCGCCATTGATTGTTTTATCCTAGAAACTTTCTGCGGATACTTTTATTTCACGGTTACGCACTCCGCGCTCATATTCATGGATAACTCTTTAACCCAATAGAGGTATGCTTGTGGTAAAATAAATTATAAGATTTTGGAAACGCATGGAGTTTTTAAATCCTCTTACAATTAAGTCCAACAAATTGAAATCCTTGATTGTAATTCGAAGAGCAAGCTTAGTCGCACTTTAGCTGACAATTTTTGGCAGTCTTTACTGGATAACAATTGTACGGACAAATATTTAGTTTCTGTTGTTTATTTAAAATCACGAATTCGTCTCCATCGGTTGACGGGTAAACGGCGTAAATCTAATGGCATTCCATTTGCACCAGAACAATTATTCGAGGTGAAGAGGTTTTGTTGTTAGCTGAATTGTTCTGAACAAGTCAATGGCGAAGAAAATTGGAAGTAGAAAAGATCGTCTTGTTAACAATATTATCGCGAACGAAAAGGAAGACAATCTGCTGAACTCGAAGCTTGCGGCTCTAGATTTGCAAAAACAGAGAGAAATGGTGCGTTGGGAGGCAGAAAAAAACAAACTGAGCTTACCAAGTCTCAAGGCAAATGGCAGAATATCACTGACGCCTCCATCTTCTCCTAACACATCTCCGACACGAAGCCCTGTATTACAACGACGGAGAAGCGATCTCATAGCCTCAGAAACTGCGTTGAGACCTCATAGCCAAATGATAATCATTTCTGAAGGCGTTTGTTTACGTAGATCCAAATCATCACAAGACATCAGGCTTAGCGTAGACCTAAAGCCTCCTCCCTCCCCCGTTTGCGGACGTCCAGGAGCTGTTAGTCCAAGACTTCTTCATAGGAGATCGACAATTGCTCGAAGCCGTCTGAACGACGAAGAAATTGCGCTCCGACAAGCTTCCGCGGGACGACGTTTCTCAGCCGGAATTGTTCCTTCTATTCATGTCGAAGAGAGCGCAGAATCCCTCCATGAAAAAGTTAAGAGATTCAACGAAAGTCTACAAAAAGCAAGCAAGGAATCTAACCGAAGTGAGAACAGCACGAGCTCAATCGAAGACGATTCACTACCTTCCGGAGACTTATTGGTTCCACTGAAGCCTGTCGCTTTCAGGTCGAAGTCACTACCGAATATATTTCCGATGCCCGGCGAGAAATTGCATGAAGATATGACTTTTTACGAAGACATGAAGAGATGCAGGTATCTAAGGATTCCCGGCATTCCTCCGTTAAGTATTGAACAAATCTTTGACAAAGATTCTGATAAAAAAGTTAC
Source organism: Stylophora pistillata (assembly GCF_964205215.1). Classification (NCBI taxonomy): domain Eukaryota; kingdom Metazoa; phylum Cnidaria; class Anthozoa; order Scleractinia; family Pocilloporidae; genus Stylophora; species Stylophora pistillata. The sequence continues at coordinate 23,624,882 of NC_142526.1, read as the reverse complement.
TAAAAAATCGTAGAGGCCAACCATACAACCTGAAACTGATTTTGTCAATGAACGATTTAGACCTTGATAAATTGGAATAAATCATAAGAAAGATCCTTAAGTAACATGAAAGAGAGGCATGATCAAAGCTCAGGTTCTTATTTACTTCAGAATAACGCCTCCTATAATAATAATGATAATAATAATAATAATAATAATAATAATATAACAACTTACCATTTATAAGGCGCAAAATAACATTCAGATATGATATCCTAGAAGTTCAACTGCTAAATCTCCGATCTTTTTCCACACAATGCGAACAAATTATTGATGGACGAATGAATGAAAGATTTTGCGATAAATAACAAAATGTAATCGTTCAACATCCTCAGTTTTCCAGAGTTCATTGTACCATTCAATTTTGCTACTGACATTTTTTTTAAAACTTAATTAAAAGAAGTGTCGATCGACGATATTGGTGGACGTGCCATGTAAGGCATTCCAACATATAAGCCATTGGTAGCAATAACAAAATCTGTACATCTGAGAAGCTCATAATGTACATTATTAATAACTGGATCATGGGATAATGCAATTCAAGACTTTTTATTGGCTCAGCCATTATAGTGTATGAGCCAATATACCATAATCTAATATCTGTGCATTGTAACATCCAGTTTCTTCTTACAAAATAAAGTCGAGAAGATTTGTCTAATATCTTGGGGGCGTTTTTTTAATAAAACAATTATTCCACTCGCGCTTGTTGGACATGAGATGATTATAGCCAACTCGGCGCTAAGCGCCTCGTTGGCAATCTATCAGCTTATATCCAACGCTCGCTCGTGGAATAATTGTTAATTATTAAAAACTGGATCATTGGATAATGGAATTCAAGACTTTTTATTGGCCTAGCCATTATGATATATGAGCCAATATACCATAATCTACAAATATGGTAAGCGTACGCGTCAGCTTAAAATCAAAAGGTAAAAAATCCGGTTTTTTCTAACAAAATAATAATTTCTTGGGGCGTTTTTAATAAAACAATTATTCCACTCGCGCTTGTTGAATATGAGATGATTATAGCCAACTCGGCGCTACGCGCCTCGTTGGCTATCTATCATCTCATATCCAACGCGCGCTAGTGGAATAATTGTTAATCATTTGACCTTTAACCCTTTAATTCCCATGAGTGACCAAGACAGAATTTCTCCTAGCAATATCGATACAATATCACGCAGACAAGTGACGAGAATAAAGACAAATATCAAAAAGGGAATTAGCTGATTCAATTGCAAATTCTCTGAACTAACATCACAAGAATTGTATGGCAGACAGTAAGAAGAATTACTAATGAGATCTTGGGAGGGAAAGGGTGGAGCAGCTAGGAACGTGAATCAGACGACTCCCTGCTCGTTAGAGCGCCAGCTGATTTCATAATTGCACTAAGTGCTTAATCGGATTTGTTTGTTCCATGAAGAAGGCGTTTTCTTTTTCAGTCGTTACAGGTAAACTACTCGAGTTTAGTGTAACGGAAGATCTTTTTCGTCTCCAAACCTTAGCACAACTTATCCTCACGAAAGCAGCGCGGAAACCTTCTTTCTGGCCCGAAATCTTTAGTGATTTCGGTATTTATAAGAATATAAGAATCTACCTCATTGGGCCAAATCGGAAAAAAGATAAATGAATGCACGAGGGAATTGTCAATTTAAATAAAGACACATTAAAAAAAGATATGTAACGGGAAAGACGGTCTCAACAGTTCTTTTCAATTTCTTATATAGTACATGGTCCTAGAATAGAATGGAACTTTGAAGTAAAAGATACTTCGTTCGGGGAGACAAACTAACCTCAATGCCGTCAGCATCAATCAGCATGATACAAGAAAGTAAAAAAAATAAGTACAGGTCGTTAAAACTTTAGGCTGAATGTTTCAAGGTGTTTAACATTTTGGTGTTGTTTCGCAGCAAGAGCCATAATTGGGACCCAATTATGGCTCTTGTTTGCAGCTATCACCCAAATGGGGCCAGGCATATTGTTAGGCTTAACTAACATAATGTTTTGTGTTTCCCACAAGTGAAAGTACTAAATGAAACTATGTTAAGTGGCAATCGCTCATCAGGGGTACAAATTACACTTTTCACAGTGCCCTGTGACCCTTTGGGCTGTGACACGCAAAGCTGGCGCCTTCGAAGGAGTTCTTTGAGAGCGAACCGAATCCCCACTTGGATTTCTCTGCTTCTAGTCTTCGCGGCCCAGTCGGCTTTTGTTCATTGAACTTAATAATTACCGCCAGCAACGCGGGCTATTTAATTTGCCGTCGCGTGACTCTAGCTGGAAATAATCTTTGCCGCTTATTGTAAGTAAGCAACTTTGTACCTTTTCACCCCAAACTGCAATGAACTTTCAGAATTTTGCGCGCGTGCTTTCCCATTTCCGACTTACTTGCAAGGCATGGAGAAATCAACGGAAAGAAAGATGAATGCAAAAATTAAGACTGAATAAGGATCTCACTGATCTAGCCCACATACAGAAGTTGAAAGGCAATCAGGTCCTCTCCAACAAACCTTGAAATACTATGGATAATAATGGATGGGCAAATGTCCACGTCATTCCGAGCTTCTTAGTCAGACGGTAGACCGATTAACCTTAAAGTATAAAACAATCAGATGAAAAGCTTAAGATTCCTATTTATAACATATAGTTGATGACGGCGGATCCGAACCAAATAACACATATAGAAAACAAGTCTGTTAAGTCTACTAACTATTCATTCGAAACTGAACAATAAGAGAGGCTCAGAAGTCTACGACGGCAGCTTGTCAGGCACCTTATCCATCACGGTGTAGGCATCAAGTGGCGTAACCAGTCACATTGCAGCCTTTGTGACAGGATGCTTTTAGTCCAATAGATTAATACTGATTTTGATTATCTATGAAGCGAGATTCAATACACTCCATGGAGCTGATTTAGCTACAGAGCGTTAAAAATAGCGTAGCCGGTCATTTTCTGTATGCACGTCTTTGCCTTTATTTAGCTAGCGATTATCGAATGTTCCAGAGAGCTTAAGACAAAACAAGCGGCCGTAAAGGCTGGCTTATTCATAAATCAAAGTAGATAAAAGCGACAAGCTTTCGCGAGTTTGACCTTCACCCCTCGAGTTGCTTCATCTAATTCAGTACTGTACAGACATAAACAACTGAGATTTCTCCGAGCAAATTTTTTCTGTTGAGCAACAACGGATAAATCTTTTATTTTCCTTCAAGTGTTTGTTGGCAAAAGCAGGCCCTCTGGCGAATCAGTGGAGTTGAAAACACAACAGAACAATAAACGTTTCTGTAACCTTTATTGGAAAAACAAGGCAATCATGATAACCAAATAACCACACCTGGAATGCTAAACGCAGCTTGATTACATTCAATAGCCACCATATGTTTATCAAAATCAGCTAAAATTCATACAATGAACTCTTTACACCCCAGGTCAGTGAGCATATTCTCCATACATTTCTGTTCTCTAGGATGCATTTCTCATCAGGGTACTGACAAAAAGAATTTATCTAACAGTCAAGAGCTTCTTTGAGAGGCGATCATTTCTTTTAATTCTCACAGCCATAATGTTTGATTCACCAGTCATGCTCCAAGGAGAAATGCATGAACTGTTAGCCACTTAAGGGGTTAAAAGGTTAGATCATATAACGTGCGTCATTTGGTTTGAGGGCCTCAAGTGCTGCGGTGAAAGCAGCGATTTCACCAGTTCCGTTTGAGCAGAAGAGAAGAAGAGCACCGAGAGCTATTTAAGGTACATTTTGCCTACAGATTTACTCTCTTTCCTAAAGATGAAATGTTATTCATTTCTCGTTAGCTTATGATAGAAATTATTAAGCTATGTATGTACTTTTGTCGGAAGTTTTAAGTTATCCGTAGGCGTTCACCCTTCGTCACGACAAACGCCACCGAGTTTGATCAGATTGCAAATTTATCCAAACCTGCCCTTGGTCCATTTTCATCGATGGTTAATTTTTCTTCGTGACTCAGTATCGCTAGTGAAAACGCTGACGTTGTCCCAAAATGCAACTTTAGATCGTTAGATTCACAAAACACTAGTGATTTAACTGGCTACTGGACTGCATCAAGCATATTAAGTCTCTGCGCGAGCATTTAGGACAACCCCTTCGTCTGAATCAAGACAGACTAAAGTCCCAATATTTTTCATTTCTAAATACATTGAATCAAACGGTTCACATTTCTATTCACATCCTTCAAATCAAAATTTCATGATTTTAATTTTGTTTTTGTTGCATGACTCTGGCCCAACCTTGACATGTTACACCTCACTTCATCGGTACACTGTCAGTGTCCTCATTCGTTCCGAAATTTCGCACGTCAATGCAAATGTAAAGCTCTAACAGAAATTCAGTTCCTTCAAATCTGCTGCACTTCATAGACCACGTCGATCTCAGATTTAAAGAAAGGGTCAGGTTAAATACGATGCGAAAGTGAGATATATTGAACTGCTAATCTATACACTGTCATACGAACTTTTCAAAACAATTCACAGCTTTTTACCCAATTTCATCCTATCAGTGTTTTTTTAGTTGCTTCCGCTATGTTACAAACCTAGGGTCGTCGTGATGACTTTTCATTAGAGGTGATCTAGCTGCGAATTGACAAAAGCAACCCTATATCGAGAAGTTCACGTGAACGGTAAAATCCAGGGCGCAGTTGTCCAAAAGATGGATAACGCTATCCAGCGGATAAATGTCAACAAAACGTACTGAGCTATCCGCGTCACCCAACCTTGGAACAGCCAGGGTAGGGAAAAAAATTGAACCTTCCTTGCGAAGTACATTCAGAATAGTGCGTTTCGCAAGCGAAGTAATATCTTTAAGTGAAAGACATAACACTGGCGTGGAAAGGAAACACAAGAAGGAATCTCCTGGGATGCATTTAAATGATTGTTATTGATCATGATTTAGTCTAAGAACGTGCTGGTTGCGTGATGCTTGTGCGGCTCCTGTCTACAAATCCAATCAATCTACTGAACTGCGAGAGATTTAAAGATACATGCTCATTTTTATTCAGATATCAATGCAACAAATACAGACTCTTTAAGCAGATTGATTCAGGACACGCTTGAAACAGATACCTTTAAAATATAAACTGTAAGATAAGTCACTTTTATTCATAGATATCCTTTACGAGGTGTATGTCTGTCATTTCCTATGCAGAAAAGATGTTGTGTCGTGCTTTGGACGACCTTTTGTCTGATGCCTCGGGAAATAGTGGCTTTGGTTTGGGGAGAGTCTCATTAACGTTTCAGACCTTAACGCTAAGTGAGTGATATTGTCCCACCCTTGCAGAAACCAAGTATTTGAATATGCATTTCCTTGTAACTCCTTAAATTATCGTGAAACGTTTTTTTTTAATTTTTTTGGCTGTATATTTCCTCTACCCTTTCGCCAGTAATAATTATTTGCATAACTCAATATCTTAAGTAATTAAATTGTTTTTAATCGAAACAGTGGCTCTTAAATGACAGCAAATGTGAAATTCATGAGTCCTAATTAAAAAACCTACATGCAAACCTCTACTTTTCACCCGAAATTTTAAGCCGAAAGATCTAGGGAGAATGTGGAGTCGTGAGAGAAAACATTTGGTTATTACCTTAGCCCTGACTAGTGCTGTAACGGGAACAGACAATGTGGAGCTAAAATCAATTTAATTTCCCTGTGACCATGAAAAAGGAAACTAATGTTAGGCCACGCCTACTCTGGTCTGAAAGCAGGCTTAGATCCGCCCGGCAGATTGGCATAACTATGAGAGCCGTTGGAACTGATAAAGTAGGCTAAAGCTCGGAGCAAGGGGTCTCGCCTGTTTTCCTAGACGACGACAGTTTCCAAAAAAAAATAAATTGGCAAAAGAAGCGGCGTGTGAAGGATAATTGTCAAAGAAAACTGACTTGCCCGAGGGTTGGTAGAATTTACATTCATTTAAATTTTAGCCACTTTACAATTCAAAGTGTCCTTTCATGTCATTTATGGTAGCAGATGTTGTCTTTCGAATGGAAAAACAAATCAAGGTCTCGTTGATCTTAATTAGTTTTCTGTCTTACAAAACTGAAAGGGCTGTTTGAAAATAGGGCTCGCCGCGACATCCTTGTCTCATTTTTCCATCTCTGAATACCGAGGAAACCGTGTCAAGAAAATATTCTTTCACAGAAAATCAAAGCTTGCGTGAATGCTGCTGCAGGAACTGGCGTTGAAGCTGTTAATCAGATCCTCGTGTTCTAGTAATAAGATACCGGTTAAGTAGCTTAAAGCGACCTATAACGTTTGAAATATCTCAGTTTCCTAAAACGTGACTGCCTTCGTCTTTGTTCTAGTTCGGTGGCCGACAGACACGCTTGCATGGACGGTTTGGTCACGATTCCAGAAACGTCGAGAAAAGCCAGGTTATATTTCCTGATTGCGCTGGTTTTGTATGGGAAAATCGTTGATAATTCTTCCAAAAAGCAAGTTTATGAGTAATACTGAGGTTTCCTTCGTACTGCTTCAGATAACCGTTTTCGAATGATCATATTTGAGGTAGCCATTGATTGTTGCACGTGTTCACATTGGCAATAAAATTAGGGTTGAAGATGCTCGCATCTCAAACTTTGAATAGACAGAAATGATAAAAAAAAAAAAAAACTATTCGATCGTTTTGGGTCATACTCGTGGCTTCCTAAATCATCACTTACGAAATTTGTAAAATGAGTGTTATGCAGGATTGGTGAAACAAGGGAAGGAAGCTGAACGAGAGCTTGTAATTTCAGAAGGGGAGGGTGGGTAAGAAAGGAGCGCGAGCTCTCTTTGAAATCTAAGGTTTTAATCAGTGCGTTATGTCCATTATCCAGTCGTGATAAAAACCTTATTAAGGTGAGCACAACTGCTAATCGAGAAGAAAGGAAAAATAAATGCAGCCAAGCCTAATTAAAGGCTCCGGAAGTTTGCTTCAGTTTTCACTCAGTGCGCTTCACTTTAATAGGACATTACAAAGATTTAGGCAGTAGCCGTCGTTTACGTAGAGAGGAACGAGGAGGGGGAGAACTTAAGGAGTTTTTATTTATTTATTTTTTATTTATTTATTTTATTAGCTTCGCCCTGAAGAATACGAAAAAAAAAAAAAAAAAAAAAAACTGAGGAAATACAAGCCTAGTAATAAGTAATAAGAACGTAACAAGACACTAACTGATAACTTTAAAATTTGGGCAGGGACACCGCAATAGCTGAGGCCAGTTACTGCGGACCCAGAAATAAAAGTATTTAAAAGTATATAAATAATATATAAAGTATATATAATAGATATTTATAAATATATGAAGTATATAAAAAAGTAGCAATTTAAATCACATGCAGCAGCTAATTTCTTGGTCTAAAAGCCTGGCTTTGTTACATTCAAGTTACGGACTTCTTTTATATTGACAAGAAAGGGCGTTTTTTTTATCTAACAAGACAGGAGTTATTTGTAAAGTCACTGGACAGCCCGAGTGGATATCATAGTAAGAAGAGTGTCTAAATGGGGTTAATCGTTAGTCAGTAAATGGTAAAAAAGTACCCGCAAGGCGTAAGAATTGACAAATATTTGGTGGAAAAAAAATCAAGTTGAAAATTCCTTCTTACGATGTGTCATTTGAAAGAACGCAATATCAGACTGTTACACTGTTAGGTGCCTTGTCTTGCGACCAATACGGGAAAATAGAAAGTTACTCTGTCATCCGGCAAACAGCAGCTCAATTTAGAATTTGTGGAGCAATGAAAATCAATCATAAAGTTGTCAAAATAATCGAAATTGATTTTACATACCTGTCAACCGCAAAAGAAAGAAATCAGCGGTTAGCCGCTTGGATGAGCGGTAATGGACTGACGTCAGACTAAGCGCCTGCTGAGCACGCGGCATTGTCAATTACTGACCCTCAAATATTACCTAAAAAAAGAAAAAAAGCCATTGAAACTTTGTCCATTTCAGTGCGTGGGTCAGAGATGTTCTCAGTGTTGTTCTCGCACGAATCTTTATTGCATAGAACCACAACAAATTTCGAGTTGAGGATCGAGTTTAGTTAAGAGGAAGCTGCAAAGATCACAAGAAACAGGTAGGTATAAGTTAGTCTGTCTGAAGAGTCTAACACATACATGAGTCGGTTCTTGAATTACACCGAGCAACCCCAAACTCTGCTTAATAGATTCTATTGTAAATGCTTGCTGATTCGTGTCTAGAAAAGTTCAAGAATTTACAGAGCTTGACTTATGAGTTGCAATAGACGTAGTTTTAGAGAGTTGGACATCGTCAGTCGAAGCCTGATTGGGAATGCGGTAGTTGCGATTCAACCCCCCCCCCCCCCCGTGTGACCATAACTAATGCTCTACTGATGGCTTTCGCGGAAAACCCATAGAATCAATGTTGCTAGTGGACTCGTTTTGTAATTACAGCAACCACATCATGTAGTGTGTAATATTTAAGTAAGCTTTAGCTACATCTCGCATCATCAGCTACCAGTGTGCAACAAACCATCACAGGGAGCCCAGACAAGCAGCGAGTCTGGTTGTTTATTCAAAATATATTGGAATGTTATAACGTCATAACGTATAGTAACAGTCGACGCAAAACCCACCAAATCGCTCAAATTCGCCATTTAGAGCCACAGAAACGACAATACACAGCAAGTGAGGTAGGTTTACATTTATTTTGAGCTTTAACTCAGAAATTTCATGATATAAGTTTACGATAATAAGACTCTTCAATATTCTCCCATATATTCCTTTATATTTTGAATAAACAACCAGACTCGTCGCTTGTCTGGGCACCCTGTGAAACCATCTATACGCACAGATGCATTGTTTCTTATGCATAGTTTCTTATGCGAGAGGCCTTAACAACAACAAAAAAAACAAGATTCGCCTCTTTGAGTGTTAGGAGCTGCAATTTGCCATCGATGATAAAATACATAGACAGGTAAAAACGAACGATATAATATCCCGACGTTTCGGCGACTTCATGACGCCATTATCAAGGGTACGAATGAAAATAAAATTAGCAAATGCGAGTTCAAGAGTTTCTTGGCACCCAGCTCCTAAACCGTGCACCCCAAATTGAGACGAAAGTTCATGTCAAGCCTACTAATACTGGTTTACTTGTCCACTACCAGAGTTACGTTGACAACCGGTACAAACGAAACTTAACAACTATGCTCGATCACGCGTACCGTTTGTCCTCTTCATGGCTTTATTTTTCTGAGGAGTGTGAACGCTTGAAGAATTTATTCTCACGTTTGGACTACCCTCGCCACCTTATCAACTCCGCCATTAAAACCTTTATTAACTCGAGAATTGCTGACCAGCAGCCATTGCAGGCGTTGGGAAGATTGGCGAGAAATGATGTAACCCGAGTAGTCATACCCTTCAAGGACCAAGACTCCGCTAACATTGTTAAGACACAGTTGAAAGACCTTAGCATTAAGCTCCAAACCACAATCCAGCCCGTATTTGTCAGTCGGAAAATTGGCCAAGACCTTAAAGAATGCGAAACCAAACCACAGCTGGTTAATCAACAGTGCGTCGTGTACCAATTTAAATGTAACCTGTGCGACACAGGGAGCTATGTTGGTTACACACGTGGGCATTTATATGCCCGCGTGGATAGCCATAAGAGCACGTCATCTTCAGTACGGAAGCACTACGACAACGACCACGCAGGTGCTGTCCCTGAGGACCTTCTTAGCTGTTTCAAAGTTTTCAAGAAGTGCATGAACAAATTCGATTGTCTTGTCAACGACATGCTTTACATCAAACAATTAACACCGAGTTTGAACGTGCAAACGGATTCTATCTTTTTAAAGTATTTGTGTAGCTACCTCCCCTATGCAAATTAGTTGTAACTCTTGAACTCGCATTTGTTAATTTTATTTTCATTCGTACCCTTGATAATGGCGTCATGAAGTCACCGAAACGTCGGGATATTATATCGTTCGTTTTTACCTGTCTATGTATTACTAAATCTTTGTTAATATGATGATGAAATATTCTACTTAATTCGCCTCCCACATTCTGAACAGGCATTATGGGATCTATCACAGCATGATGTTAGCAACTTTCTTTCCAGAAGGATAAATTTCAAACATTTAATCAGACTGAATAAAAACAGTCATGCATTGATCACATTGATTATTTCACGAGTGATAACTGGCATTCAATACGCAGTGTCCAGTCTCTCCATTCCACATAGATTCTGGAGTTAGACCACAGGGGCCTCATACAATCCTGTTTGTGTAGCCGACTGTTGTTTTATAGTGAATGTACCAGATTTACCGTTTGGCTCACCTATAGTGATATATTGCTGACTATGTACATACATCATTGATAAATAAACGTTAAATTACTTTACCTGTGGTGTATAGTCGTCCTTTTGTCTCAAAAAATCTTTTTTTGAGCGATTTTGAATAAGTCTGAGTTCAGAATCTTGCTACGCATCCCAGACGCTCAAAGAGATTTTGATTTTCTTCGAGGGCTAGCTCCGGTCCGTTTGGATGGATTTTCGATTGAAAGGTACGAGTAGAATCGTGCATCTTTTGACCTTAATGCTGCGAAGTTTGAAAGCAGAGCGATGCAATTTTCGGGGGGAAAATCGCTCAGGCGCTTGAACCCTTTCAAAACAAGGCTTCCACCCTTGTCTTTCTTTTATGCATTACATTAACGACGAACTCAGACTTATTTATTTATACTTTATTTATTTATCAATGACTTTTGTACATAATCAGCAATATATCACTATAGGTGAGGCAAACGGTAAATCTGGTACACTCACTATAAAACAACAGTCGGCTACACAAACAGATTGTATGGGGCCCCTGTGGTTAGACGGCTGACCGTTTTTCCCTCATTTCCTTTGTATTCAACTTCAATTTTAAAATCCGTACACTGAATATTGACCAAAATTTCTTGTTGCTGTTCACACACCAGGATTGATTTTGAAATAGCATTGAGTTACTGCTGTCAAATATAATAATCACAAAAGAATTACATCACATGGCAGAGCTCCCAAAACTTTAGCTGGGCCTTTAGCGGAAAGAGTTTTAATAGACTCGTTCTTTCACTATCTTCGTTTCGTTCCACTGCACAGTTCCTTTACTTACCCATTTTGCATTTATGTCGGCCGGGCCACCATAGGCAACACGGTTTTCTAAGTTGTTCCACAAAACTTAACATTTCAAGTGAAGTAAATCGAGGTTTGGTTTTAACTGAATCGAACTCCATACGAAGAAGGTTTAGAGGCCTCTGTAAACCTGATTAATAATGAGAATAGCCGATAGCCATTTACGATCAGTAGCTATTTCTAGCAGTCCACCTATGCAACTTGTTTTATCTTATAAATACGCCTTTGAAATCCCTGCAGTCGTGTAATCTTTTTTCTGAAGACTTTTAACGAAAACTCAGCCTTGTTGAGCTTCATTATTCGAATTTGTTAACATTACTCCTCAGTCAGGATTTGTTGGTCGGGAGAACGTGGGAAGAACGCGAGAAATGATTGTAAATCACGAGCCGAAAGTGAGTGATAAAGAACTAAACGTTTTTAAATAATTTGAATATATCAACAAAGTTGAAATAGTAAATTGCCAACCGTACGGTGGCCAATTTACTATTTCAACTTTGTTGATATATTCAAATTATTTCGTTACCCCCACCGACGCAGCCCCAAACAGTTTCGTTAGAAACTATCAGCCTTTAAACGTTTTTAAGTTTTCTTCCAGTTTGTGAAGTAGATTACATGCCGCTAAACAAAGAGAAAATGCTCCCCATCGATTTTGTTAAATAGCTGTGCGTCTATCGGTACAATGCTTTCGGCAGCTGTCAATCTCTCGGAGAGAGCGTCCTCCCTTTAATTGACGTTGGCGTCAATATTTGCTTATTTCATAGCAAATAGTAGTGTTGTTGAAATCAGGATGCAAATGTAGTTCTGGGGCTTGTTCAGTCATACGAAACTGTCGTGAGCAGTTATTCAGGCTTTAAAGTTATAAACATAGTTTTGATCTCTCTTTTATGTACTTTCTAAAGTATAACTCACTTTGAGGTTTTACCTTACAACAATATTATTGTAAAAAAAAAACTGAAGAAAGCGAAACCTACTCTATAGAACGTGCCACTAAACTATGGCTGAAATTGAGCTACAACTTTACACTAACCATAGGCTAGCTTAATCGTCTGTTTAAAAACCCAGTACTGTTTTCTGAAACTGAAATTCTAAAAGGACTCAGGCGGGAAAAGGGAGTCGGCCAGCTCGGCTGCACATTGTAACAACATCCGGTTCGGATGACTTCTTGCTGATCATTTTACACACGGAACTGGCGTGTTGTGTTAAATCATTTCGTGACACAAAGTTTTACCTGTTTCAGTCAGGTAATTGATTTAGGAAAAAGAGACCGCGAGACTAATGAGATCAAGGTCCTGCAGTTCAATTGCTGTCATGATTTAAATTACGTACCTATACATAACATTTTCGTAAAATCTCCGTCTTACAAGTGATCATTGTCATACTTTACCGGGTGAGAATGAAATCTATTGCCATCTAATAGACCTTTATCAAAAAATGGGGGCTAAGAAGTTAATCGACAAAGTTAAAACTGCACTCAAACAAGCACACTTCAAATCTGAAATCTTGCCAAGGCTTACCACGGTGCCGTTTAAGCCGATTTATTCGAGAAACTTGCATTAAAACGTTTGTTCTGAAAAAGATATCAAGAAATTCAGGCTGTCATTTCTTTGATACGTCGCAGAGACATGCAATTTCAAGCACTTTTTATCTCTAAAAACCAAAATCGTTTGTGCGACGAGGTTAAAATACAAATTTCATATGGCGTTCTGAGGAGGAGTCCTATAGCAATGGTTTAGCGACGTAACAATTTAAAGAATAGAACGGTATTCTTAAAAAGCAACTATGAAAATGTGACAGTCGAAACGAGTTTTCTGCGTTCGAACGATTTTATAGAAGAATAATAGTGTGGCCATTGGGTACACACACACAATTGACGACTGGAAAAAGGAGAATTGAAGACATCCTAAAAGAAAAATAATGATTTTCCTCAAACCCACGACATATTTATGAACTTTTTTGGAATTTTTGAGAGGATGCGGAAATCCGGCCTAAAAGGAAAAATATATCAATTTAATGTTGGTTGGACACTTTGTTTTCGTTTTCTTAATTGAACGTACAACGATAAAAGGCAAAAATAGATTTAATGTTCACTTAAATATTTTATAGATTCGGCGACGATGACTCGGCAATGAACTTATGCCAGGTGATTTTAATGCTCAAAGTTTTGAGGTAGCATTTTTTATGTGGTCAGTTGTAGTTTTTTTCTTTGTTTTGAAAACACCACTTTGTAATTTATCAAATACGAACATTCGCTCACAATTCATCCATTACTTAAAGGAAATTTCTAGTTACAATACCAATACCTGGTGAAAAGGGGCAGACTACCTGATTTAACACCAATTTCTTAGATTTAATAACATAAGACTGAAATGTATGGCAGACAAAAAGACAATTACGAATGGCCGGGATTCATCGGAGTGAAGGTTTGTTCAACCCAAAGCATCAATCATTTATCATTTTGTTTCCATTGCTGCCTATCTATGATAACACGGCATGAGTGATCTAAAACATATGTTTATTCTTCCAATCAATTTTGCATCGTTTTGATCAAAACTCAACTGCCTTTTCCTCTTAATCCTCAGTTCGCGATTATACGACGCATAAGCGTATTGCAGTTGATATGAAAGCTACATAGTTTAAAACGTTTGGATAGCTCTATACGGCTGGACAGCAAATTCTCTCATTTATTTACGTAGCCCCTTAGGGTAAGTTTTCATGAATGGTCCTTTCTTGTGCAGTAATTTGGCCATGCGAAATTGATTTGAATAAGTTCGTTCTACAGTCTCATTCAAGTTTTCATTCAAATGGAGTTTGAACTGCAGGTCATGCTATTACAACGCACAACTGGGTTATAAACAATGAATGGACTCCTGGTTTGCAGACAATTTAAGTATAGACTATTGGAACCAAGTTAGCGTGAAATTTGTTCTCAGTAGAACCCTACTGTGCGTCACAATCTCAAATGAAAACTACAGGTCGTCTTCCAGACTGGGATAGTGGCTTTGTTTCACATCATGCAGTCGATTGTTGCCGAATACGCGACACCATGTCCACGCGTTGAAAATTGTTCTCCTAAGAAAAAGCACAGATTTTATGCCTTAGGCAAAGCATATCATGTGGCTAGACTTTCAAAAGCCACAAGAAAAGGCTAAAGGACCGAATAATTTATAGCTCAAAGCCTTGAGTAGTTTTAACAATCGAATGGAAGCTATTGGATTATCTTTCAACCGCAATGACGCAGTCCATAGTTAAAAATAAAACTTATTCAAAGGAAACCTTGTTTAAATGGAACAAATTTGAGAGGAAGTCAATAGATCACGTCATTTGTCGTGACTTTTTCCGAGAGTGAATTGCTTTTACCGCGATTTCTTTTGCAATTTCAGAGGGAGCTGGAATCAGTAGTTTTGTAAACCCAGCACCATCGGAGAACTTCTGTTCCAAACACTTAAAATTGAGTGTTATAATTAGAAGAACAAATTCCTGGTGTGATGCGAAGTGTTACAGAACCAAAATAGCCTTTTTTAGCGAGCAATTCTCATAGCTGTTCTATCAGACCACTTGCAAAGCGCAATAAAATTAATCTTACTAAAGTTTCTGCCATATCTGAACTCAAAATAAATTATACTCGGTTTCGTGCTGATTTGAAATAGATGATTTATTTGTGCATAAAATAAAACATTTGAGGGATTTTAAATCCTGACAGAGCATTAACAACAATAACGATTAACATCCTGGTTTTTATGACAACTACAAATCTCAATGAAGCTGTTTATTAGACATTTCGTGCTAGAATTGTTAAGATATTACCAGCGACATGATATCTCCTGACCCTTCAGCCATTCACCAAAGTGCACAGGAAGCCCTTTGAGGTATATTCATACCAATTGGCGGATATTCAAATAAATCAATCTTCCTGAATAGATCACGTACAAAACCTTGACATTCACGCGTCAACCCTAAAGTTCAACTTTTAGTTAACATTTTTAAATTAGTTTTTTTGACTGAAGTAAGCGATATGTTGTGTTTAAAGACATTTAGCGAGATTCGTCGACCACGCGGTGTGGGAATCATCCCTTTGCATTCTGGGTATTAATAGGAGCGACTGTTAATTGCAGTGCACATCTGTACAGCAGTGGGCCATTTCTCTTCGGCGAATAACTTCGAACTTTCACGCTCGGTTGAGATTCGATCTTTCGGCGGGAGTGCTTGCACACTTGAAGTATCTCAGGGGATATCATCAGCAGGTAAGCAGTGCTTCTCTAAAATTATGATGATTGCTGCTTAAATCTAGGTACAAAAATGTTAAGTAACCACTCGAAGCAAAAAATGATTAGCCTTCTAAAAATGATTCTCGATTTATCTTGTTCTAGATCAAAATTATCAATTCTTTCTTCCCTCTGAGAGGAAAGACCGTTTCTTCATTTCAAAATAATCTCTTCAAAGACGTCCTTTTGGATCTTGTTCATTACGAATCCGAGAGATAATTGTGTTTTTTTTTTTTTTTTTTTTTTTATCTCAGCCATTATCCATTCGTGACCTCTTTGATTTTGATTAGATAAAATTGTACTACAAATCCAACTGCATCTTTATTAGTGTTAGGATCGTTGGAAATTCATCTTTGAAAACTGAAATTCTCTGCGTGATTTTGAAAAAGACATCAACTTTTAAAAATGCATGTCAAAGAGTAGGAAATGCTTTTTTAAAAGGCCTTAAACCGGTCGACCACAAATCATTTTTCCCACATGTTGTCTTTTAACATAGTGAACGCTTTTCCTTGCTTCAATAAGAGTGTCCCTTCTTTCTTCTTCCAAACAAGAGTACATTTTCAATTGTTTATTCATAAAATATGTATTGGCCTAACGCTTCCTGTGTACCTGATACTAATATGTTGGAAAAAACTTCCGTTCCTTTACGCTGCTGGATTACTACATGTTATCCTGATGGCTTCAGTTATAGATGATTCCTCCTTATTTACGTTTTGATGACTGCGGTCATAGAGAATTAAAAATATTTTTTCCGCCACAAGGCTGCATCAACCAATCACAAGCCGAAAAAGAATGAAAATCAACCAGTTTAAAAACTCCTCCCACGTAGGATTTCTTACTCTGTTTTCAAAGAAATCAGTCAGATATCAGCTCATTCAGTTATCCCCGAAGAATATTCATTGATTTGTGCAACTTCCACGTATAAAGTGAAGATTTTGTAGTCATTCTCTAAGACAAAAATCGAAAGCATTTCATAATTAATTTTTCTAAGATACAGCAGAGTGCAAGACAGGAGTGCTTACTATCAATACGAAAAAAGGAAAGAAAGAACAATTTAAGATAAGAATTTCCACCACTAAAAACTGCAGATGCAAAATGAAATAATTACTTTCATTCAGACTGAGCTGTCAACTAAAAACTGTGGGCGACCGACTTCGATTTAACAAATGGACAGTGGTTTAGCGTTGTCTGTGTTCTTATAGACAACGATATTAGTCGCCACAGTTATAAAAAGGCTTTGGACTCACGAGGTGCAGCCGAGTGAGTCTGCAACCAATTTTGACCATTATGACGACGAATATCGTTGTCAATAATAGTAAAGACCACGCTAAACCACTGTCGGTTTTTTTTTTACCACAATATCGACGTTAACGATATTTTAAGAGCGTGACCATTGCGTGACACGACAATATTGCCAATTGAGGTTAAAGTATAGTTTATTGTAAGGAATTTTGGTACGTTTGAATAGTCTTCTGCCTCTGCCAAGCCATGATCATATATATTTACAGCATGAAATTTTCATCGGAATGTTTAGAGCAAGGGACACCTTTTTTACATGTATGGTTCTTGAGACCGATATCAGTCTCTGTATGTACCAAATCATTTAACAAGATTTTTCACCGAAGAAATAGTGTAGTTTTGAAGTGGAAAAAGCAAAACTGAACAAATTTCTTTTTTTACAAAAAGCGAGCAATCTATCAAATTAGTTGTTAGATGTATTTCTAAGATTGCTCCATGCGCACCTTCGTGTGGTAATTAGTGATGTCCGGAAAATCTTTGGAAAGTGAGTGGAAATGCTCAAGCAAACGTATTTAAAGTTGTATTAAAAGTTATATTACCAAGTTTATACCAAGACGTTTGCCGCTCACTGTTGTAGTTGTAAATGCTCTAAGTAAGAAATTATGTTCCAGACCTCACACTCATTCCATTATTACCATTCATGGAGAAAACGCCAGGTCACTGAGCTTTTGGTTGAGGGTTTGAAAATATGTGACATGAAAGGGAATGCCCTAACCTTCCCCTCCCCCCCAGAGTCAGTGACATTTCATATTCTCAACCAATGATTTCTTTGTTTTCCAGCAGATCAAGGAATAAGCATGGAGGAATTGTTTATCAACAAAACAGTTGTTAATTCCTCTTCTACATCGAATTCATCTGGCTCTTCTGAGAACTTTCATCAATCCCAAACAGCCAAAGTGCTCCAAGTCACTCTGTGGTCAACCGTGGTACTTCTGGGAATTATTGGCAACCTCTTGGTGTGCACTATAATCCTTGGACTCCCCAAGATGAAGACACCAATGAATAATTACCTATTGAGCTTGGCCATTGCAGACTTGGGAGTTTTGACGCTGCTCTTTCCAATAAATGTGATCCATCACATCTTCGCAGTTGGTTGGGTGTTGGGAAAGTTCTTTTGTTTGTATCTATTTCCTACGCTGGAGATCTTCTTTGGAGCGTCCATCTGGTCGATCACAACCATAGCCATTGAGAGATATCGAAGTATTTGTGGTGCAAACCGCTACAGGATCAAGAGCAGGTCTCAAATGAGGACTAAACTGGCCATCATTGGTGTTTGGCTGGCATCATTTTTAGTTTCAAGCGTTCCTGTATATCCCATGATGGCCTACAGTCCCGATCCACCAACCTGCTACCAAATATGGCCTGATGCAAAGGGTAAAAATGCAGTGTATCTGGCATATTCGTTAGCTCTTGTTGTACTGTGGTATATTGTCCCTCTCGCGGTCATCGCATTCACTTATATAAAGATCAAGAAACGAGTACGAGAAAGTGTAGTGTTCCGAAACTCGATGTCGATTACCGATGACGACAAGGCTGGGATCTTATCACCGTCTTCACAAAGCAAGAAAAGACAGGAAAAGCAATCTTTGAATCAAAGCAACAAAACTAGACGTATACTCACACCTTTGGTTATTTTCTTCTGTGTGACAATGCTTCCTTTGAACGTTATACGCACTGTTATCCTATTTGCACCAAAGTTTATTAGCAATCCTTATTTCGACCTGATCTTCGGGCAAGTCATATTTTTCGTTGTAATCAATTCTTCTGTTAATCCAGTGGTCTATTACATTACCAGTAAGGAATTCAAAGATGCATTCAAGAAAATATTCCAGAAATTGAGAGCAAAGGAATATTTATTCACACCTCTCGGTCTTGGA
>NC_142526.1:23508773-23601273 GCF_964205215.1 Stylophora pistillata | reverse complement strand
CTATTTACAATTCTAATTGATTAAAGTATTCGAATTAAATTATGAGTTACTTAAGTATTTACAGGTCTCCATTAACTAATGACATTTTCTCTTACAGGCGGCACGAACAGCGCACGGGCTATAACAGCCCGGAGTAAGCGCCCACCTGTAAGAGCTAACAAAGTTCTATTTACAAGTTTTCTATTTATAAAGTTCTATTTACTATTTACAAAGAGTTTTGTCCCGACCATGTGGGGCGCAAACAGCGCGCGGGCCTGTAGCCCGGAGTAAGGACCCCTCATGGGCGAGGTTTAACAAGTTTTATTATATACAAAGGTTCAGGGGGGAGCAAGAGAGGGAAAGAAGACAGGTTTACCAGCATCGGCCGAACAAAATGCGTTTTTAAAAGACCAAAAATTCCTTAAGGTATCAGTGTCGCTGCTAAGAATTCTGAGTTGGACATCTTTTTTAATTAAGTCGATAATCGCGTTGGAACTCAAAAGAGACCCTTCGAAGGTAGCTTTATTTCTGGCAAGCCAACACCAATATATGATGGTTGCCTTGAGAAAGTTAGATAAGGATATACTGGTGGTAGATTGGTCTAGGGAAAAGGGGTAATAGATAGAGGTAGGGGAGATAGAGAAGGGGGAGTCGAGTAGAACACGAAAAAGGGGAGAGAAATGGTCCCAGACTTTCAAAACTCTGGGACATCCCAAGAAACAGTGTTCAATAGTTTCTGTTTTACCGCAGATCGCGCATTTGTCATTATTGATGTATCCCCAAGACTTTAGGAGATATCTTACGCGGATCATTCTATGGATCAATAGCCAAATTAGATCGTTCTTCTTGTTCTCAATTAGCTTTAGGCGAGACTTGCGCCACACCCAGGCCCAACGATTGATGGGGCGGTCCATAGCAGACGCCCAAAAACCGGAGCACCGGGGTGCAACGCAGACGGGGTCAAGCAACAAAAGATATAAATTCTTACTGGTGAGTAAATCAGGTAAGGCACCAGTTTTCTGATGCAAGGTACGGAAATTATCTAAACAAAGCCGGTAGTAATTGGAAGGAAGGAAGGAAGAGGGGCCAGAATTTGTGGGAAAAGAAAAACGGGGATCTAGAATAGTTAGCTTATGTCCTAAAAAATATCGAGCTAGGTAATGCCATTTGGATGTGCCAAAGTCATCTCTTAAACTGGAAAAAACAGAAAGGCGCAGGCTAGTGCACTTAGCTTTAAAATTAACGACGTTGAGGCCCCCAGAGGATGGGGGCGCACAACAGCGATCGCGACTTACATTTTCCATTTTTCCTTTCCAGATAAAAGGCCAAATGATCGACTTAAAGCTATCGTGCATCCAACAGGGTGGGGGGATGACTTTAGCAACGTGCCATAAACGGCTTGCGCCTAAAGTGTTTACAATTAAGGTTCTACCGATAAAAGACAGGTCTCTTTGTTTCCAAAGATTTAGAACCGAACTTAGTTTGTCTAATTTGGCCCGCCAATTGTCGTCGTCGACATTGACGAGGCCGTTTGAGAAGTAAACACCAAGCACTCTCATTTTAGTGACCCATTTGAGGCCATAGGGAGATTCAATTCTAGTTCGCCATTTTCCTAACCACATTGCTTTAGATTTGGACGTGTTCAGTTTAGCGCCAGATCCTTGTTCAAATTTTGATACGACTCGGAGAAGTGAAGAAAGAGATCTTTCGGATTTTAAGATGCAAGTAGCATCGTCAGCGTACTGGGATATTTTATATTGAAGGCCCCCTGCTCCGGGGAGCAGGAAACCTTCAATATCTTTACAATTACGGACTTGCGTTGATAATACTTCTGAAACTAGCACATAAAGGAGAGGAGATAATGGGCATCCTTGTCTCACCCCTCTTCTTAAGTGGACAGGGGGGGACAGGGAGCCATTAACAATGATTCTAGAGAAGGCTTTAGAATAAAATAGTTCGACCCACCCACAAAAGGAGGGGCCGAAACCAAATTTACGCAATACTCTCATCATGAATTCGTGGTCAACTCGGTCAAAAGCTTTTTCTTGATCTAAGGAAATGAGAATACCTGGTTCATTAGTTTTGTCAATCATGTCAAGGGCATCACGAAGTAAGGCCAAATTTGAGAAGATAGTGCGGCCGACCACGCCGCACGTTTGGTCTGAATGCACGATGGAGTTCATGACTTTTTTCAATCGTTCAGTGATGATTTTAGATGCTAACTTGTAGTCAGTGTTTAACAAGGAAATTGGGCGCCAATTTTTTGCGAGGCGTCGATCATCTTTTTTGTGGATGAGTCGTAGGAGGCCCTCGTACTGGCTATCCGCGAGGGAGCCAGCAAGAAAGGCCTCGTTCAAAACAGAAAGGAGAGATTCGCTCAAATCGTTCCAAAAACACGAGTAAAATTCTGTTGGGAGACCATCAGAACCGGGTGACTTGCCGGTCTGAAGGCCTTCCAATGCAGTAAGTAATTCTTTATTAGAAAAAGGGCCTTCACATAGATTGCGCTCATAATCAGTCAGTGAAAATTCGAGGTCGTCAATTATTTCAGTTTGAATTCGCATATCAAGAGGATCTTTGGTGAATAAATTCTTGTAGAAATTGGTTAAAATTCTTTCAAGATCATTTTGAGAATTTCTGAGAACACCGTTCTCGTCAAAAAAAGATTCAAAACTATTCATGTCAGCTCGTTTTTTCTCCAGACGGAAGAAATAGCGTGTTGGTTTCTCGCCTTCTTCGAACCATTGTGCTCGGGAGCGGACTTTAGCTCCTTCGGCTTCTTTCGAGATTAGAGAGGACAATTGGCTTTCCAAATCGCTAATTACACCTGGGTTATTTAAGCGATTAGAATGTAAAGCGTTTTTAGCATGGGTTAATTGCTTAGTAATTAGGATTCTTTTGGCATTTGCTGTTCTCTGTTTACGGATACAGTATGAAATACTTGTTTTGCGGATTTCAATTTTTAGAGCATCCCACCATTCGCGAAGGGAGGCGAATTCGGGGATTTTAAGCTTAAAGTTGTTAATCGATTTTGACATAATGTTTTTAAATTCTACATCTGAGAGTAAAGAGCTGTTGAACTTCCAAATTCCAGGACCGTGATTAGAAGGGTTAGTCGTTTGTTCAATTTTTACAAAGTCATGATCGGATAGGTCGTATACGCATGGAAGAATATTACATTTCGTTACTAGGGTTAAGCCTTTAGCGACGAGAAAGCGGTCAATTCTAGATGCCTGGGTATGGTCTTTGTTAGACCAGGTGAAAGTTACTTTGCGCGGGTTGTTTTTGCGCCAAATGTCTGTAAGTGAGAAGTCAGCACAAAGGGATCGGAGAAGTTTTTGATCAGACAATAGGATGGCGGAACAATTTAATTTATCTAGGACATTGTCTACACAATTAAAGTCTCCCCCGATCACTAGATCCCCTTGGGGGAGAAAGTAATTGTGCAGACAAGAGAAAAAACTTTTACGATCCGAAATAGTATTGGGAGAGTAAATGTTTACTAAATTTAGTTTAGAATTATAGTAGTCAATGAGTAAGCTCAATATTCTTCCTTCGGAATCGGTCAAAAAACGGATAATTTTGCCTGGGAAGTTTAGAGAAAAGAGGATGGCAACACCGGCAGACCTGCCAGTCCCGAAGGACCACAGACATTTGCCGCGCCAGAGTATTTCGAATTCCTCCGCTTGTTTTTTGCATGAGACATGTGTTTCTTGTAAAAGGATTATGTCACAGTTTGTATAATTTAATTCTTGAATAATTTTTCGACTTTTACTGGAGGACCCGAGTCCTCGCACATTTAGAGAAATTATTTTAAGCTTACTCATTGAATATAAATAAAAAATTAATATCTGTACCGCCTTCTCCTAGGTTTAGCTCTCTCCCATCCATCATCATCAGTTTCGGAGCCAGAGTAGTCACGGCGGGAAGATCTATCGCGGTCATCGCGGCCGCGATAATAATCTCGATCGTTTCTATCTCTCTCTCTTCTGTCGTCTCTCCGGTCATCTCTTCGTTCTTCTCGATCGTCCCTCCCTCGCTCGTCTCTTCGTTCTCTTGGTCGTTCTCTTCTACCTTCGTCGCGTTGTTGTTCTCGTTGTTTCTCTTGATCTTGTTGTTTCTGTTGTTCTTGCTGTTTCTGCTTTTCTAGTAATTTCTGTTGTTCTTCTTGTTGTCGCTGTTGTTCTCTCTGTTGTTGTAGTTTTTTCTGCCTTTCTTCTCTTTCCTTGGCGCGCTGGGCTCGCTCTTGTTTCTTTTCCTCTTCAGTTTTAGGTGGCGTTGGCTCACTATCGACGTTCGCGCTGAAGAGCAGGAAGGGGCATTGAGGCATGGAATGGTTGTCCGCTAAACAAACGGAACATCTTGGCGAGTCTTTACATTCTTGAGCTCGATGCCCAGGGCATTCACAATTAAAACAACGGACTGCAGAGCAGTCTTTGGCCATGTGGTCAGTAGCTCCACAATTCCGGCAAGCTTTTGGCTGATTTGGGTACCATATTTTAAAAGGTTCACCAGCTATGTTGATGTTGGCAGGGATAGTTCGATGTAGCGCCATTCGAGCCGTTCTTACTCCATTCTCGATATGTTGTGCAATTTTGTCGCGCCGAAATGAAAGGACACGACCGTAGTGGCTGAGTCGGCCAATCACGGCAGTGTCGGGTAGTTCAGCGGGGGCTTCATGGATCTTGACGAGGACCAAACGATTTTCGCAGTCGCCCAAGAACACTTTGAGACCGGCAATCACGACAAAAGGTGTTTCAAGAGCGGCTTCTTTAGCTGCACGGCTCTTAAAAGTCACGATCCAAGATCTATTGGACGCCTTTCTCTGGATTCCGGTGATAGCGTCAATATCGATTTCTGCCGCGTCAAAAGCTTCGAGAATTATTTGCGATGTGACGATGGTATCAACGCTAAAATAAATAGAGCGATCCTTCGTGATTTTACTTTGACTAGGAGCATTCAAAAAAGGCACGGCCTTAAATTTCACACCCTTATTTTCCAGATTTTTCAGTACCTCAGGGATTTCGATTTCCACGTCTGCGTCCCAGGACTGTGAACCTTCTACCACGCTTGCGTCTACGACGTCTCCTGGATTCGCTGTCGAGTTATCGGTAGTAAACTGGCTGATATTTTCACTTTCCTGGCTGTCCATGTTGACCAATTGCTGCAAAAGCAAGAAAAATAAACTTTTCATAAGCCTTTTAACCTTACTCAAGAGGCCGAGAAGCTTTTTACTGTTTCGGCCTTCTGGGCCTCATCAGTGCAGTGCTAATGCTAGGATGGGGGAGAACCGAGACGGTCACCCCAAACGACCCAACCTTTGTGGTATCGTCTAAGCCATGCCAGAGTGCTCAAACTAGAGTAAACCAGCGAGCATGCGGTAGAGGGTAGAGGTAGAGCCTACCTTGGCATAAAGTGCTCAATGCTGCGTTAGCAGAGCTGGGTATACATTAGTTGAAGAATCAAAGAGAACGCATCGATTCTCTGTTACTCTGAGTTTCGCGCCGAAGCGCTCGTCAGACAGAATTTTATTCAATAAAGAACATACCTCCTTTTATATAGCAGTTAATTAATTCGCTGGTGCGATGAAATAAATAAATAAATATTCTCTGGGGGGGCTATTGTTGGCGGCTTGTGAAATTTGTGAAATTTGATAAGTAAAATTTATTCTCGTGTCGGCATTTAGAAATAAGTTCTGTTCTTTTGTTTAATAAAGACGGCTTCTTAGCCCTAATTAGGTAAAGTTTCTCTGTGAGGCATAAGTGGCACCGCTTGCTTTTGTTGTTGTAGGCCGGGGTGGTCGCTGAAATACTCCAGTTAATTGTGAAGTTGGTGTTGCTGTCTTTGAGTGTCCAGATATACTTTGATAGTTCCGTGCTGCTTGAATAGTTTCTGTTTCGAAAAGAAAGTTTGTGCTGCGTGTAGCGTTGTTTAAAGGTTCCTTCCGTTAGTCCAAGGTAATTCTTGCGTTGGCGTTGTAGACGACGCTTGAAGTGAGGCAGTTGTTTTTCAGAGGGCAGTGTTTTTTTTTCCTGCAGTTACGGTTGTTTTCTGTGGGAGGTGTCTTGCTTGTTTCAAGTCTTTTCAAATAACTGTTCCTTGGTGGTATCGGTATGTTCTTAGTTGAATAATCGAATCGGACTTGGTCCATCTTTGGGTGTCGCGGTTAGACTACAATGCACAACTAGTCGTTTTAGGAGCGTTACAAATTATAGAGAAAGTAGAAATATAACTGATAGAGAAAGTAGATAGTGTCATCAAACGAATGAGATAGAAAGCGTTTTTCTTCGACCGCGATGAACAAAGCAACAACGATGCAGCAAACAGCGATAATTATGGTTTCAAATCAAGAAAGTGCCCACCGCAGAACAGCGACCTAGACAAGTTTGAAGCAGATCTTCTCGACATGGTACACAACATAAAGTTTAGAAACACCAACAAAAAACTCCAGAACAAACTCAACGAAGACATCAACAAAATCAAGAAATCAACAAAAGCCTTGGTCCCTGCGGACAAGACCTCAAACTTTTGCAAGCTTGACAAGACGCATCACGACAAACTCCTGAGGGACAGTATCACAACCACCTACAAGAAAGCCAGCACCGACGCCGCTAACATCATTGACTCACAAGCAAAATCCATCGCCCAAGCGCTCAAAATCGACGACCACGCAGAACAGATCGCAAAACTACAAGCTTTTATCACCCTAAAAGACCATAAAGAGTAAGTTCGCCAACCACCGTACATGCCGCCTCATAAACCCCGCAAAAAGTGAACTCGGAAAAGTCAGCAAACAAATTCTCGACAACATCAACTCAAAAATCAGAAAAACAACGAGGCTCAACCAGTGGAAAAACACATCAGATGTAATTAATTGGTTCACCGACATACCCAGCAAGCAGAAGCATTCGTTCGCCTCGTTCGACATCGACAGCTTTTACCCGTCCATCACAGCACAGGCAGCCCAAGCTCACTACTAGAAAAGCGGACGTGACTCTTACCATGTTGCGCAACGTTTTATATTTATAAAGGTTTGTATGGGATGCGATCGGTTTGCCTTAAAAGAGAGAAAAAAATATGTCTTGTTTTGAAATGAAATGGGCTTACCTTATTGCCTTTTTGTTTTCTTTGTTGATTTCTAGCGCCTCAGGCCGTTTTGAAGCGTTTTCGGCGAGTTAGCGCTATGTTGGTGTTCAACTGCTAAAAGAAAGACTTTTAGCAGTTGAACTTGGCACTTTTTTCTTTCTTTTAACAGTTGAACACCAACATAGCGCTAATTCGCCGAAAACGCTTCAAAATGGCCTGAGACTCTAGGAATCAACAAAGAAAACAACAAGGCAATAAGGTAAGTCCATTTTATTTCAAAACAAGACATTTTTTTTCTCTCTTTTAAGGCAAACCGATAACATCCCATACAAACCCTTAGAAATATAAAACGTTGCGCAACACGGTAAGAGTCACGTCCGCTTTTCTAGCAGTGAGCTTGGGCTGCCTGTGATCACAGAGTCCCTTCTCTCTAAAGCAATTTCTTTAGCCAAGAATTACACCACAATCAGCGAAAAAGACATCGAAATAAACATGCACTGTCGGAAATCGCATTTATTCGACAACGAGACCGCCTGAACCAAAAAAACCAAAGCAGCATGTTCGACGTCACCATGGGCAGCTTCGACGGAGCGGAAGTTTGCGAGCTTATCGGGCTTTTCCTCCTGAACAACTTCGGCGAAAAATACGGCAAGAACAACGTAGGACTCTACAGGGACGACAGGCTAGTGCTTCTAAGAAACACAAGCGGACCACAATCTGAACGGACCATAAAGGACATCACACGTGAATCCAAGAAACAAGGCCTGAACATCTCCATAAGCACAAACCTCAAAATCTGCAACTTCCTCGACGTCAAACCTCGCGGACGGAAGCCACTATCCAGAAAGCCCAACAACGACACCCTTTACATCAACACCAATTCCAACCACCCGCCAACAGTAATAAAACACATACCTGCAGCAATCGGCCGACGAATCCCCTACATCTCCTCAAGCAAAGAACTCTTCAACAAAACCAAGCCACCCTACGAAAGTGCACTCAAACAAAGCGGACACGGCGAAAAGCTAACCTACACCGAACGCAAGAAACCTGAGACTCACAACCGCAAGAGCAGACAAAGAAACAGAATTTGGTTTAATCCGCCCTACAGCATGAAAGTGCAAACAAACATCGGCAGAGAATTCCTGAACCTCGTCAGCAAGTATTTTCCAAAAAATTACCGGTACAACAAGATTTTCAACAAAAACAGCATAAAAGTTAGCTATAGCTGCACTGACAACCTGCAAACCATAATTAAGAAACACAACAGGAAAATCCTTGAGACAAGCAAGACACCCCCCACAGAAAACAACTGTAACTGCAGGAAAAAAACCACTGCCCTCTGAAAAACAACTGCCTCACTTCAAGCGTCGTCTACAACGCCAACGTAACAACTGAAAATGACACAACCAGAAAGAATTACATTGGACTAACGGGAGGAACCCTTAAACAACGCTACACGCAACACAAACTTTCTTTTCGAAACAGAAACTATTCAAGCAGCACGGAACTATCAAAGTATATCTGGACACTCAAAGACAGCAACACCAACTTCACAATTAACTGGAGTATTTTAGCGACCGCCCGGCCTACAGCAACAAAAGCAAACGGTGCCACTTGTGCCTCACAGAGAAACTTTACCTAATTAGAGCTGACACGAGAATAAATTTTACTTATCAAATTTCACAAATTTCACAAGCCGCCAACAATAGTCCCCCAGAGAATATTTATTTATTTATTTCATCGCACCAGCGAATTAATTAACTGCTATATAAAAGGAGGTATGTTCTTTATTGAATAAAATTCTGTCTGACGAGCGCTTCGGCGCGAAACTCAGAGTAACGGAGAATCGATGCGTCCTCTTTGATTCTTCAACTAATGTATATATATATATATTTATTAATTAAGTCCGCCAGCTCTCTCGAGAATGGCTGATTAACCCGTTCGTTATGCAATTGTAAATGTAATTGGTACATTCCTCTTATTAACCGAGTACTGTAAGTTACGGACCGAGTACAAGGTTCAATAATAGTATTGACGGAGATAACGAGTCTAATAATGTATTTATCATATGTCTGGTTTCAAATACAGAGGTAAGTTCCAGTTCAAACATACTTTTGAATGGTGAAAACTGGCTAATTTGACCAATCGTAGCGCACGTACCAGCTGTATGTGTACTAAGTGGGCAACGCTGGAAATCTCTAATTAGCTTAACACTGTACATAAAATTAGGTGGGCATTAGGATTTGAAGTTTTGCAGTTTGGACTATTTTTTAGATCGGTTTTTCGGCTTTGGTGTTCGTTGTGGATTTTCCGTTATTTAGAAGTTGGTTTTCGGTTTTCGTCAAAAATACTAATGGGTTTTCGGATTTGGTATTCGACATGGGTTTCGGTTTTTCATAGTTGGGTTTCCGGTATCTTTTCGACTTAGCTGCAGTGATGCGCCTCCAGTGATCTCCAACAACTGCGAATCCTCTGTATCCTCCGCTTGTCACCAATGTTTCTAATCGATTATGGTTTTAATATCTGAGATGTGAAAAATTATCGGTTTTGCAAGCGGAATTTGGTTTTGATCAATTTTTTTTTTTTTGCGGTCACGCGGTTTTTGATAAGTTTTTTCTACGGTTTTGCGGTTTCTACTAGACCCCAATGACTCCCTCTTAACATGTCACGTACTGATATCGTGCAATTTATTATCAAGTCAGTTCAGCCTGTCAAATGATGGCATGATATTACTTGGATGTATGACCGTAGCACGTGGTACAGTACAGTAGCGTTAAGGCTCGGCAATTTTGAGAGTGTCAACGACACAGCATATCACTTAAAAAAAAAGGATTATGTTTTATCGCAATCATCTGTTCTGTAAAATTTTGATACTGACAGGTGACCGCTGGCGGTATCTCCTGCATTAAGCAAGCAGCGGTAGATTGGATCGGAGAGATTTTCTCCTAAAGTGAGTTGAATAAGTGGGAAATTGACGCAGATGGGTGCCATTTGTATGAAAGATGAGACCCAACGGCCTTATGGGAAATGTTCGGGCAGACATATAATTAGTGTCATTCTTAAGAAACCTTTGTTATGATCATCCTTTTCTTTTAGGAAAGAGTGGATTGCTTCCATCATATTCACCACGTACAAATGGTGTTATGATCATGTAACTGTGTACCTAGAGAGCTATAGACCACTTTCATAAATGGCTGCCAGATTAATATTCTTTTGTTTACATTTAAATTTGCCTGGGTGGCCTCGCTTGAGATAATGTATTCTTTTGAATTTTGTACTGGAGAACGAGGCCACCTAGGCAAATTTAAATTTAAACAAAAGAGTATTAATCCGGCAGCCATTTATGAAAGTAGTCTATAGGGTTCTCATCGTTCATTGTATATTGAACCTTGCCAATTCCTTAAATGAAATCCTAGTTTCTCTGAGAAATTTTTGTGGTATCACAGGTGATATACCACTTTCATAGGCGGCTACATTTCTTTGGGTCTGCGAAGTTCAGGACGATCTGTCAAGCAGTGTCTAGCACTGCTGAATGTGTATTATCAGGCAATAATTCGTAGACTTAATGAAACAAACTTTGTGAATAAACAGGTGCGACTTACACATATCTAGCTTGCTGAACTCTGTTTGACTAAGTTGTTGGTATTTCTAATGTAAATTTAGACCTATTTTGATCGAGAAACGCCACAGAGAATGTCATAAAAAACTGAATGTTTTTAAGTGAGTTTTCCTTATTTAAGATGATATTTACTCAGTGTGACTAAATTGCTGAGCGTTAACGCATAAACTCAAAACAACAAGATGAGCCCTTCGTAGTTAGCAAGGCGGAAAAAACGCTTACGTATTGACTGGAGAGAACATTACGCACTGTGACATGAAAAAACAAACAACATCTTAATTACGTCGATAAGCTCTGGAAACTCGACTCGAAAGTTTATTTTACGCCACGGTGTTTCTTGCACTACGGTTTTTCTTGCACCAGGTGATCACTCACTGAAATTAGCCTCTTCAAAAATGCCTCGACCAAGAGTCGGACCACTGACCTACAGGAAGTATTTTGGACGCTTAAGCTTCATGTTGCAAGTATCCTGCATTCCCAAGTAATGGGATTTCGAAATAGTCGCTCCTTTCACGTGAATGAAAAAGAAGAGGCTCTGTTACAGAAAGAAACCAATTTCCTTCGTTTTTTCTGTTTCTGGGTTTACCATATTTTCGCCCCGATCGTTCACGAAAAAAATGACCGACCGTCTCAGAAAAAAGTGAGAAAGATTTATCTTTTGACAGAGACCACATGTTGCTAAATTCTCGCAAAAAAATTGTCACACGAGCCTATGAAGAAAGATAAAGTTACATCTGATATTGCCTCAATATTGGCAAACAAAAGGTTGCATTGAACAGGTTCCTATTTCAGCGTTGCCGAGACCGACTGAAACGTATGATGCAAATATTACTTGAGCAAAGCTAAGGGAAAAAACGGTGAGTGGTTCCGGATGTCTTACTGGAGTAGGTTGTCAGCTGCGAGGCGAAAGTGGCGTTTTAACCCGCGACAATGGCAAGTACAGCTAGACAAATATCAAAACAACCAATTACCCCTGAAGAGATAAAATTCATAGAAACGTTGAGGCTACATGACTGGTGATTGACCGTTTCTAACACGGTTCTATTTCAATTTGAGATTCAAAGGCTCTCTTAGATGGTCACCAACTTAATCTTATTTCTCGATGGTCGTTGAACGATGAATCGTGAACAAAAACATACCAGAAATATATAGCAGGTAAAAACACCGCTCTCGTGTAAGCTAAGCAATTAATAACTCGTACAAACCAGCGAGTGGTCGAAAAACACGCAACATGAAAGGTGGTGACCGAGCTCGTGTTGCATGTCTGATAAAGTTTCCTGCATAACGGTCCGAGACGCGAGGCATCTGTAACTTGTGCATTAACAACACCCTCGATTTTCTTATTGCTTCGTCAACCTGGCTTTCATTTTCTTTCATTTTCAACGTCAGTTGTCCTCTTTTATTGTTTTAAAATGTGCGTGATGAAATTTGTCCACAGGATAGGTATCTGAAAGACCCCCCTCTATGAAAACCGCTGGCATGGTATTTCTACTTCAAATGCAGCAATACTATTGGTTCAGCTGTTGGCAGACGTCAATAAATAGACGACACAAGCTCGGATAAACTCACGGGTTAACACACCGATTTTTTGCTCGCGTTTCTGATTGTTACGTTTATAGAACACATTTGAAAGTATCCACACAAGAATTTAGGAGCCAACAACGGGTTAAATTTTTCATCAGAGAGGAAACCCCAGTGAGAAAGCCATTGTGAGGTATGATCATATTTATGCGTTTGAAAGAAACTTCAGTTCTCATTCGTACAGAACAGTTTTTATTTTGGTACTAGTGAGTTGTTTTTGTCACCTTTTTATGACTGAACGCAACAAACAATCGATATTTTCTTTAAACACCTGGCATAGAATATTTTGCGATAACGAAAAGCGTTGGCGCTTTTTATAATACCTCAAAATTGTACCAAATTTTTCTCCCAGAAGAGCAAACCTTCCGGTATAGTTGCCAAAAAGCGCGAGGTGCTACTATACCATTAATTAACACCAAAACAGTATGGAACTAAACAAGAATAGAAACAAGAATAGAAACAAGAATAGAAACAACTAAACAAGACAAGATCTTGGAGTGTCATTCACATTGCATCAACTGAATTTGGATAAACAGAATCTGAATCACCATAACAAATTCGAACGACTCTCAATGTCTAAAGATTTCCAAAAAAAAAAAAAGGCAAAAAACAAAACAAACAAACAAATGATTTTTTTTTTGCATTTCATTCAGGCTTAAAAAACATTATACCAGACGACGCATTTATCATTTTCTCCTACGGTGATCATCAGGAGGTTTGTGCGACCAGCCGTCAGCATCCCAAATCGCATATTAAGTATATTAAGTACCCTTTCATTTATGTTTCCTATCATTTTCATTTCATCCGCTTCTGACTCGAATTTACGGGTCTTTTCTTTTAAGAATACTTACCAGAGGGACAATGGGCTGATAGTCGTGTAAAAGAGAGAACTGACTAAATAATCGTGTTTCTGTGGACGAGTCAGGGTCGTTTCGTCATTCATTACTTACAGGTCAAGAAAGATATACATCAAAATAATCAGAATTCATTTGTAACGAAATTCTTAGTCTACAAGAAACGAAAAGCTCCCGCCTAAAATCTCCGCTCTCAAATTGTGGCTTGAGTGTTCAATTAGCGGCTCTCTTCACCCAAACCATGTCTGGAAGACACAAACTCAAGGCCCATCAAAGCCTGAATTAATTTTTTTCTTAAGTTTCTCTTTGCGTGCAAGGATCAAGTCGTCATTTATCATTCACGAGTTAAAAATAATTTGATTCATTTATCGTTTCTGAATGGCTATACTCTTTCATTTTTACCTTTAGAAGTCATCCTTAAGGCAAATACAACATTTTACACACAAGAAAGTCTTTTTAAAGTACCAACATCTCAGCGCGCGCATCACTGATAACCATTTGTCTCCCATTAATGACCAAGACAGAACTTCTCTTAACAATATCAATACAATAACAAGCAAAGAAGTGATGAGAATAACGAGAAATATCAATTAGAAGATTATTGGCTGATCCAATACCAAATTCCCTGAACTGACATCATAAGAATTGTATGGCAGACAGTAAGCAGAATTCCCAATGAGATCTCGGCGTTGAATGAATTAAAAACATTAGGTGAAAATGCTTGTTAATCTTCTCCATCTAGAGACATCTCTTCCATTCCCCTCGGTTGATTCCAAGCTTTTTGATGTTTTTCGTTGTAGAAAATTTACGCTTACATTTATGAGACCCCTTTTTTTACTTAAAGTGCTACTGAAACGTAATTTTCATATCCGAGATTTTTGCAATATAATAAAGTTTGAACGTTATTTTCAAACGCTGTGTACTTTTTTGGGGCCAACGCATAGCGGAAAGTACAGTTTTAACTATTCGAAGTTGACCGGCTGAGATCAAAATCGGCGGCCATTTTGGCGCGGCCAAAACAGCCCTGTGACGTCACTGGTTGTGTACTTCTCTGAAAGAAGGGTAAAAGCATGGAGTGTGACTTGCATGTTGGGAAGCCAAAGAAGAGGATTTCGGGCAAGTACTGTGTTGCTGGTGGGCCAGGAAATGTAAGTTGCACAAACAACTCCAAAACAGAGGGCGTATCGATGCACATGTTTCCTCGGGAAGACGCAGTTCGTGACAAATGGGTTCGTTTTGTGCGAAGACATCGAGCAGACTGGCAGCCATCGAAGACATCAGTGCTTTGTTCGGTACATTTCGATGCATCAGATTTTGAGCAACGGCTCGATTTAAATATCGGTGATGCTGAATTGTTTAAAACAAAAAGATGGCTGAAAAAGAATGCTGTGCCGACTAAAGATCTTGTGAAGCTGCAAGAGAATGTTGTAACCCCACGTGAGCGAAGAAAGGTATGTGTGTGTGTGTGTGTGTGAGTGTGTGTGGTGCGTGTGAGAGGTTTGAAATACATGAAAGTTGTCTTTTACTACATCAATTTCGACTTATATATAACCTCTACTCATAGATTATTCGAAATGCTGCTAAGCAGACGACGATTCATCCAGAAGAACCAGATGGACTGGAGCAAAATTATGAGATTTGCTCTGCTCCCCTTTCATTGCCATGCGACCAAGTTGAAGCTGAGGCCCATCTGACAATTTCTTCACCTGATCCCGATCCGGTGCCTATTGATTCTCTTTCAAACCCATCTGAGCTAGAAGTATCTGCAGTTACCTGTGAAAAATGCCAAAACTATGCTGAGCGCTTTGAACAGCTTCAAGATTCCTGTCGGAAAGTCAAGCAAAGAAGGGTTGCATTACAGATGGAAGTAAATCAGCTGAAGAAGATCAACAAAGGTCTCTGCAAGGTAAAAATTATTTACAGCAGGCTATCTGAGTTAGTTTTATTGCATTTTTATCCAGGTGGCCTAAGTATACATTTTTCTTTTTAAAGCAACTAAAACAACTACAAAACGATTCATTGTCTTCCAACTGGAGTGAGGAAGAAGCAGGTGAATTATTTCTTACTGCGAACACAGAGAATGATCCAGACGAAAGCCTGGCCGATGTTCACTCATTGAGCGAGGATGCTCCACTTGAGGAAAACCTTGGTGACGCTGATCGTGAATGGAAATTGTCAGAGGAGGAAGCAGAAATGGACGATGATGGAGATGACGAAGGAAAGGATTCACCATGCACAAGAAATACTATAAAGTAAGAAATTTTATTTTTTTACCATTAAGTCACATAATTTTTTGTATATGAGAATGTTGTGGCTAGTTCGTTGCAATTTTATTGTAAAGTATTGATAATAATAATAACAATGTTTGATAATAATTCAGTTTCAATAACTTATCAAAAACTACCGAAGAATAAACTTACCAAGTGTTATGGCCAAAATTGCTACAAACATGCCAGTGAAGTATTATGTACCATAGAATTAATAATAATAATATTGATACTGATAACAGAAATAAACTACACAATAAAAACAAAAATATCTATTTTAAAAGTTATAAAATGTTATAAAAGTTCTAATGGTTTCCTTTCTTTTTTTAACAGAATGACACCTGGTACTCCATGTGAAGATGAACCAAAGTTCATTGTTTTTTACAGTGCATTGTTGGCAGTTTTCTCTCTCTTCTGCTTCAACTGCAAAGCCAGCAACCCGTCAGTGTCGATGGAAAGTTGTGGAACCATGGTCACTGTTAACCAAAACTGTCAATCATGCAAAAAAAATTTCAAGTGGGGAAGCCAGCCTTTAATTCTTGGAAGATATCCAGCAGGAAATCTTATGCTAAGCTTTGCTATCTTAATGGCCGGTGCCTCTGTTGGAAAAAGTCTTCTTGTTTTTAAACACATGGGCCTGAGTGTGTACGAATCACGTACCTTCTTCTATCATCAAAGCAAATTGCTCTTTCCAGTAGTTTTAAAGTACTGGGAAAACTACCAGGCAGTGTTGATTGCCAAAATTAAGGAGCTCAAAGATGCAGTATGGTCAGGCGATGGTCGGTTTGACTCGATGGGACACTCGGCCAAATATGGGGTTTATACACTCCTTTGCTCACCCATTATGAAGATTGTACACTTTGAATTGTTACAGGTGAGAACTGATTACTAAGTAGTGCTGAGATTTTCCTTGTAAATACATTATTTAACTTTCTAAGGTAACATGAAATGCTGTATGTACCTGAGACTGTATTTATTCCTTTGAGATAAGCTGTCAAACACTTCTATTATAAAACATATTTTTGTCCTGCATGTGCACAACTTATGTCTCTTTGATTTCAGGCAAACCAAGTAGGCAGCAGCACTGCTATGGAATTGGAAGGCTGTAAACTTTGTTTTCAGTATTTGATGAAGGTTGGCCTTGCCATAAAAGTTTTTGTGTCTGATCGCCATAGAGGCATCGCAAAGTGGATTAGAGAAAAGCAACCTACTGTAAAGCACTACTTTGATCAGTGGCATGTAGCCAAAGGGCTGGTTAAGAAACTTCTGGCTGCAAGCAAACTAAAAGGGTGTGAGGTGATTTCTGAGTGGATAAAGGGAGTAAAAAATCACATCTTTTGGTGCTCAACCTCAACAAAAGCTGACTTTCCCGACATGATTCTGGCCAAGTGGAAATCATTTATGCGCCACATATCAAATAAACATACAGGTCATCCTGATAGTAACTTTGAAAAGTGTGCACACGATGAAAGCATAACTCCTAGGAAATGGATCACAGTTGGTATGTCAACTTCATGTTTAGAAAAAATGTTGTATCTTTAGGTCTGGTTGCTATTTATACTACCCATACAGATATTGGCTGTACTTTTCTGCTCCCATAACATGACAGTGTAGAATGCTGTAAAATAATGTAACCCAAGATGTACCTTTGCCTGCACTTCAATTGTTAAAACACTCAGTATATAAATAGTAATCTTTTTACTGGTTTGTGCCTTTATAATAATAATTCTCTCAAACAGACCTCGTACCCATATTACCAGTAATTGCCATCAACCTGTCATGAATTTGGTATGGATTTTCTTAGCCTGTAAACAGTTGAATTTCCAGCTTTTGTTTCATGGTAGTGACATGAAACAAAAGCTGGAATTGCAAATGTTTTCACAGGCCAGGAAGTCCTCTGCAAATGTCCCTTAGATCTACATCATTACTGTTAAAATGCTAAACAGCATTTATTGTTACATTATTTTCTAGGGACTAAGCCATATGAAAAATTGCAAGAAATTTTAATGAAGACTAGTGTACTGAATGATGTCAAAAGGCTGTCTCCTGTGGCAGAGACCAGCTGTTTGGAGGGTTTTCACTCCACCCTTAATCAGTGGCATCCCAAGATGATGTGCTTTTCATGGCTTGGAACATTCTGCAGGTAAGATTTATACATCCTTCGACATCACTTATCATGAATCTTTTGGTTGAGAGATGTGTAACCCCCCCCTCCCTGTGTCTCTAATATGAAACAGACGTGGATGCTCATCTCCCAAGAGGATAACAATTTGGGTTTGGCTCTAGCTTTTTGTTACCCTGAAAGAAACCACTAGCACTAGAAATATAATTAAATTGTCCCAATTTCCTAACGTGTGGCCCCTAAAATAAGACCTTCATGGTCTAAATTTTTCCTCCAGACCACTTAAACACCCCTAAGTGAGACAACCTGCATCCCAATCTATTTCATAAGGGAGTCCCTCCTCTATGGCTGTAAAACCCTGAGCAAAAAACCTTGTTGTGCAGAACTGTGTGATAATTAACAAATAAATAAAATGTATCAATGTTTATTTTTTATTTCCATTTTTACAGACATGTCTTAGCCAGTGTGCATTTCAATGAAAACCTAAGAAGAGACACAAAGAAGACAAAGGAGGGGAGAGCTTATGTGAATGTAATATATCCTAAATTCAAAATGGGTGACGAAGTTGTGCGGGAGGTTGCAGAGCCACCTTCATATGGTATGTACCACATAGCATCTCCATTATGTTCAGACATGGCCTAGGCTAGTAAACAGAAAAAAAAACATTCCTAGATAAGATAGTACAGTATTAGAATTCTGTATCAACTTTAGATTTATATTTTAGTGTTGATGTACTTTTTCTTTTGTTTCAAAATTATAGGTTATGTCCAAGACATAAAGCAGCTGTTGTTTAGCATGACAAAACAGGAGAGGGATGACATTAGGGCAAAATACAAGGCAAAGATTCCTAATCCCTTGAACCACCAGTTCCCTGAACGCAATTCCAAGGATACAGCCATAAGGCGTCATGAGGCACGCAAGCAGCTCCAGACAGAGTTATTCCCTTCAGGTAAAGTGATCACCAAAAATTTGAAAATCCTTGTGTCTTAAAGTCTCAGGTATATCATATTCTGGGGTTGACATAAACCCAAACTTTAATCTGGACATACAATGGAAGGTAGATCTTTGGGATCTCAAATTGATAAGTTTACAGAATTGAGGTGATAAGTGTACAAAATTGAGGTGCAGATAATTAAAGTACAATATAACTTAGTCTTCATGAAGACTAAAATAATACTTTCTAATTACAGAAGCAGAGCAGTTAAAGTTGCAGCAGCAGGGTGAAAAGAGGTCTACTTCTTCTCTATCAGGAACCTCTTCTAAAAGAAGAAGGACAACAAGAACACAATGATAAAAACCAGTGGAAGACCGGCAAAGACATCACTTTTCAATGAGCAGTTAATAATATTGCCACTGTTGATTATTTCGGAGAAATAATTTAATTCTTCTTAAATTGGTTTTATTTTACTCAAATGAATTTTTGGGAGGACTTTTATTTAAACATGGTTCTGCTCAAACAACCTTTATAGAAGCTTTTGCCCCCTACATTGTGTTGAAAATAGATACATGTATCATTCAATGGGTTATTTCAGGCTGCCATATCAGTCGGCACGCTCCTGTCCAGACACATAGCCTGTTGCCTCTGGTGTTTGAAAACTTGATCTAATTTTGTGGTATACACATGATGGCAAGGGCCTTGTGTTTTCCCATCCTAATGGGCCGAATAGCCACCTTGCTAACCACCGATATGCCACAGCTCTTAGGAACCTAAAAGTAAGAAATAAAGGTTAGAAGAAGAGCTCTACAAAAAAATTATCCCATTCCTTAACTATGACCAATCAGGGGTAAATTACTCCATAATAAAGTCCACAATTTCCCTGCATTTTATGTTGCTGTCACCATCTAACTAATCGCCTCCCCAATACAAAAGTGCAGTGCTCTGCGTCTGAAAACGAAGATTTTATTTGTGTGATAACAGGTTTAATTTTATCGACTACTCACTTGTTTTGTGTGGCATTATTTCTTTTCCGGTAATGTCTGCCATCCTTGTTTCGAAGAAATGGTCCGACTTGCTCAAGGACGGTGCAGTTGGTCATGGCAGAAAAGTCAGAATGACTGACTATACATTGTGCATCCAGACCGATAAACGTGAACTGCCTCCTTGCCTCGCATATCTCTAGACAACATCTATATTCACGCGCTCCGACCAAATGTGTTGTGTTGCAATTTCCACACGAACACCTGTTAAATGTGAGGCATAGAAATGAGCCATGATTTATCAAAGGGGTACAAAAAACATTTATACGCCCTTACCAATCATTTAGAGCGAGTTGTCCCTCCAAACGCTGCTCTAAAACAGAAGGCAAAATGCCATCCTCGTCTTCTTCATCGGCGGCCATATCGGCATCTTGGCTGTCTGCGAGAGGTTCGCCTTGATAGGGAGCAAAATTCCCGTTCAACCCAAAATAGACGCCACCATCTTCCTCTTCGCTACTGGAGACAACTTCGCTTCGTTCAGAAGAAGATTCACTGGACAAAACTTCGATGTCTGCCATCTCCTTCGCCCACGAATACAAACAAACAGTGAGCGAAATAAACCACGCTATCCGAGTGAACACAACCAGTGACGTCATCAATCCATTTCGCTCGGTACCAGAGCCCGGACATGGTTTTGTGTAAAATTTTCGATTTGAACGGTTGAAAAAGTTATCTTTCGCTTCTTTTTGGCCAAAGCAAATTATCTCATGATGATCAGCATATTCAAAACTACAGGTTAGAGCAAAAATTTCAGATACGAAAATTTCGTTTCAGTAGCACTTTAAATGAAATTTCTTATTTCGAAAAACTAAGCTAAGCTAATGTAGTGCAAGGTAATGACGGCCATCAATGTCTGATTGAATTAATTATAGCAATTTGAAATATGACTGAACGAAGTTTCCTTTTGCTTTCAGTAATTTTTTTTTTTGGCAATTTCGCCCACAAGGAAATGGAAGAACACGGGCCACATTATGCAAGCCGTGAATTATAGTGGTTTTTTAATTTTTTTTTTTCACGGAAGTAAAAGTCTAATGAGTGAACGTGATATCATAAACTTTGTCCACGACAAATGCATTATCAGTGGGAGCACACTCACACAACTCTGAGAAAAATTTACAAAACTTTTACAATGATAATGATGAAGTATAAAGGAAGCAAAATATAACAACAACAACAAAAAAAAAACGTAGGGGACATCTCAAGGTGATCAGCGTAGTCCTATGATCAACAGTAACTGGGGAATCTTATAGATAATAGATTTTCTTACGGAAGTATAAATCAAATACGTGAACAAAATTTCGTGAAATCAGTCGACGACAGATGACAAATGTCAACGACGTTTCCTTTAGCTTCGAGCGATTTTTTTTTTTTTTTGCAATTTCGCCCACAAGGATATGGAAGACCACGAGCCACATAAAGCAGGATGTGATCTGTGGTGGCTTTTTTTTCTTTCACGGAACTATAAATCAAATGAGTTAATGAAATTTCGTGAACTCAGTCGACGACAAATGATCAGGAGGAGGTCACTCACACAACTGAATGAAAAGAAATACAAAAATACTAGCGATGTTCATAATAAGATAAAAAAGCAAACAAGAACAAAATTAAGGGGATATCTTCCGGAAAAACTCTCTTGACGCATCGAGATTTAACCCGGTGATCAGCTTATTCCTATGATCTCGCACAACTGGGGCTATTTTACAGATAACCGTGAGGTCTGTTAAAAGTAGAGGCGCAACGCGTGCATAGTAGAAACTTTCTTTGATATTGTGCCAGATTTGACTCATACACCTGTTGGTATTGGCAAAAACATGCGTGAAAACAGGTTATTATTTTCCGATTTGTAAGATCTCTATTAGTACAAGAAGAAAAAAGAAACCTTTCAAACGGGAGGTGAATGACAAATGCAACAGAAAGCTACTACACAGGGTAAGACAAAAAAGTTATTTTACAAAACTTCTTGATCTTCGAATTCGTGGTCGAACTTAATAGAACACTGAGAGTCTATATTACTGCAGTTACTACGTATATTCAATACACTTTAGAGAGTTGAACGTTTACCGTTCATGTTTATACACCTCATTATCAGGTCGAAAACATCACATGCTGCAAGATCTAATTGCCGGACATAGGTTGTGTTGCTGATGAGATAATTTAACCTGCTCCGCAGTAAATGTTTGTTAAAATCGTACCAGATGGGAAGATTGCAGCTGATTTTTTCCTGTTGTTCTTCACGAAAATTTTTTTAAAAACTGATCATGTATAATCAAGGCTGTAGCAAACCATAACTAATAGAACACATTTTTTTTAATCATAAGGAACAACTCAGACAAGATCAACTACGCTATTATACGACAGTTGATTGGCAAACATTTTCGATGTTTTTTTTTTCTTCTTCTCTTACAACATCGCAAGCAGTATTAAATAATTAAAAATTTATGTTGACATTGTTCTCATGTTTATGCATGAATATGAAAACCGTGAAATTTAAACCTAAACTCACGAAGATAGATAGTCTCATTTCATTTTCTGCTGGTCTCAGAGAACATTCAGCTGGTACGAAAAAAATGAGCTCTCGATGAATAAGGTTATGATATACTTGGTTAAAAAAAAAATCGGAAGCTCCTCAGAAATGTCAGTGTTACTTCAATTATCAATATTGTTTATATTCGATTGCCATAAGAAATGCTAGCAAGTGCACTAACATTGTAAATGTTTAAGAACTCACGCAGCAATATGTTGAGTAGTATAAGCCCCATTGGTAATTACCTCAGACCATTTCACTTCTTTACTGCTTTTATATTTCTTTTCGTTTACGGTGTTATATCAAACAATATCGTCTAGTTAATAGTTTTCTCTCATCTCATCATCTTTCTGCTTATCAATGTATCAATAATGTAAGGGAGAAATTTCTCTTTGATCACTCCTGGGAATGAAAGATTTAAGAAAAGAACTAAACGTTTGCCAGGTTAGGAAAACATCAAAGGTCACTTCGAAGAATTAAAGAATAAGCTGAAATAAATAGTGATTGTGCTCAAGCTAGGCGCGAATTAGAATTTACACTCTTCAAAAGCTTACGCGAAACTTTTTCAAGATGAAGGAACTGTGAAATGGCTCCTTTCAGCTACTGCGAGAATTCTTAATTAGCCGTTGGCGTTTCCTATGTGATGGGTTAAAAATTACCAGAAAAACGCAGTAGCACAAGAACCTCCAATGATTAAAATGTTTTGATAGACACGGTCATGCAATCATGATTAGCTACAATGTTCAGTTGTAATAAAAAGCAGCAACTTAACTCCGTCTGTCTTACAAAGTTCACCGGTTTCCAAACGCCTATTCCAAAGCATTCATGCGACCTTCGGATCTTCATCAGTCAATTCGCTGATCAACCAAGGGGGTTGAACAATTGAAATTGCCATTTATTCATTAGCC
The DNA here is from genome assembly GCF_964205215.1 of Stylophora pistillata. NCBI lineage: Eukaryota > Metazoa > Cnidaria > Anthozoa > Scleractinia > Pocilloporidae > Stylophora > Stylophora pistillata. The sequence continues at coordinate 23,578,353 of NC_142526.1, read as the reverse complement.
GTCGTAAACAATTCCTAGAAAGTTTTTTTTTTTTTTTATCTGACGTTTAAATTTCAGCAACTCAGTCGAAGGAAAAAAAATTAAAATAAAATTATGATGTTTGATTGAAGCGAGTGATAAAAATAACATAGATAAGATGAACATTCTTCACGAATGGTTTTGCTCACTAACACACATTTTTTATTGTATTTAGTTTTTGCCGTAAGTGAATATGACTCTTCCTTAATATGAAATTTAATGGATGGTCACGAAATGTTACAACGATTGGGCGTTTGTTGTCAACAAAACAGCTAAATTATTGAAGTTATTGTGAATTAGAATAATCTATTATCTCAACAAGACAGAGGTGTATTAAACAAAAAGATCTATCAACCAATAACTTTGACTCGAAGTAATGAAGACAAGATAACATATTCCTGTTCGAAAATTCGACCAGTTTCGTAGCTTGACGGAAAAAACTTTATAATTTTTTTGGACCCAAGATCTCTGCAGATACTTTTAAAACAACACCAGAAAATTTACCGATATCAATTGATTTATATATAAGTTTCCTGGAGGAGTCGAATATAACTGTACATAAAATTAGTTGTAATTTTTTTTTTATCAAAACGATGCTTTAGGCAATGGAATTAAGGAGGAGGTGTAACTGACCGATTAGCGTTTCATTCTATAAATGGAAAATTCATTTTCAAAGGATAAAAACTTTTTCCATTAGAATTTATGTATCTTAGGGAAGATAAAAATAGGGATTTTGTTGGATTATACCAAGTCTCCAGCTGCTGTGTATTGTGGGCTAATCATAGGTCGCTCTATGAACAATTAAGCTCATTTTTACATCTGCGGCATTAGAGTCTTATTTAGTCTCGCACAGAATTGAAGCGAGATTGAAGATCAACCGTGTTAAAGGTTTGTAACCTCTTTTGTCTTCCTTTTAAATTTTGATAACGAATAACTTTGCCATGCGGAAAAACTTTTCATCGAGTAGTTTAAAAAATGTGTTTAAATGTCAAGCTTCTGTTGCCGCGTATGGAAACCGCAAGGGCCGTCAGTAATCCTTTTTTTTTTTTCGTATTTAATCCTTAACATGTGGCAAAGACATAAAACTTTAAAGAATTCCCTTTCGTGATAAAGCTATACACGTCTTCCGTTGAGGGCCGACAAAAACGGGAAATTTAATTCTCTGATCTGTTCGAAGAAAAAGTGTTTGAAATCTGGAAAAGGGTTCCACCAAGAGGGTGTGCATGAAGCCTAATCGGGGCTTGTACTTTCAATTGAAACTTCAGTTAAGCCTTTACATATTAGTGACGAGAATTTTGGGCATAATCCGTGACGACTCAAAGAATGGAGTTACTTGCAAAGGGTTCTCAGAGTCTAAGAAACTCCTCCCTTTCAAAAGAAAGGTTTAGGGAGTAAATTAAGCAGCATAAACTACGTTTTTACGATATAATAATCTAGCGAAAATTCTGCTGGTGGTCAGCTCTAAATTCCATGCTGAGTTCAAGCTTCATGACTTCTTGGCCCGACGGGGCACCGTTAACGTTGTAGCCTAAAAGGCGAACCACCCCATCAGGGTGTTGACATGTAAGGCAAACTTTACAAATATGGAACGACTGAATGATAAAATTTCCCTGGGCTTCTTCGGCCGAGAATTGAAATAAAGTTAAATAAAATATTTATACCCTGAAAGGCGTTTTTTTTCTTCTCCAGCCGTTTAACACGTATTTTATCTTAATCATTATTGACCGAGAAGCCAACTATAGAGAGTGATTAAATAATAATAAGAAAAAAAATTATGAAAAGGCTCGAAAAAGGGAACAAAAATGGGTACATCTTAGTGTAGCAACATTTCATTTCACTTACTGTAGATTGTCAAACAACAATGTATCGAAAATTTAATCCATTGTATTTTACATCGGCTTTGTATGTCAACAATTTCTTTATATTTGAACAGTTCATGTAAACACACTCATTCGGTGGGGGGGGGGGGCTTTAATGGCCGATCTTACTTTGCTGTTACGTGAACACTTCGCCGTTATGTGTTACTGGAGAAGGAACATGAGCTGGTTACTGATAATCTACGCGCTTCAGAAAGTAATAACATTTCGTATCATTAACACTCCATAAACAGACGTGACTCACGAGCATGTTCAATTTTTCATAAAAAGGAAGGTCATTTCTAATTCCCTGAGGTGCCCACAGCAATTGTCCAAGGGCAAAATTTTAATTTTGAATTGTTTAGGGAAGTCTAACGTTGACAGGTGAAAAAAAGTTGTGCTATGAAATAGTGTTAAGAAAAGATTCCACTTTGTTAAAACTGAGCATGTATAGAAGTAAATTTATCGTAGCCTTTTCGCTGAGCGGTTGTGCAAAGATAAAGGCAGCATAAAACCAAGCGCAAGGAGGAGAAGAATCCAAATATCCTTTTTTATACGTACTCCAAAGTGTGGTAGCTATTTTCAGCCAACTGATTTTAAAAGAACAACATCTTTTTCAATACTTTCTAAGGGTTCTTGGGCGAACAGTTCGCAGGGGAAAAAAACGGAAAAACCACAAGATAAATTGAGTATGCAAATCACATTTTATAATGCTCTCTCAGAATTAAAACACGCCATATTATATTTTTGTACGACAATATATTACATGTTCATGGTACGTGCAAAGTCATGCAGAGTCAAACTTGGACATGCAGCCACACAACAGCTTGAATTTCTCAGGTAAAAAGCAAAAAGAAATACGAGTGTGAAAGTTTAGAAGAAACCACCTCGTTTCAAACGTTCCTCTAAATATAATAAGACTTCACCCCTCGTTGCAGTTGTTGAAACATTTACCACTTGTCTAGGTTGATGACGAGAGTTTTAGAAAATGATTTTCAGGAAAATCATTCAACATTGATAGAGAAGAGGGGTGCTCGGACGAAATTGCATGGGCTGTGGTTCGAAAGAATTTTCTAATTTCCGTTTAGTTCGACTAATTGTACCGCCATGCTGAGAGACAAACCAAGTTTTTTTCTTTTCTTTTTTTTACCAAGAGATTCATTAAATAGAAATATCTAAAATTCCTGATTCCTTTATATTCTTAAAAGCAATAAGTCGTTTGCAATGACTTATTTCTCAAATATAAAACCTACCAGTAAACCTCCGGCCTTCATCTTGTCTAAATTTTTTTGAACTGTTTTCAAATAAAAGAGCCAGTTTACGTCCCCGCTAACATTCAAACCGCAATTAAATTAAATTCTTTGCATTAGTCTGTTCATAACCATGAATTCCAAAAGGAAAAGAGGTAATAAAGTGTTGCGTGCAAAAATGAATTTAGTTACGTTTCACAGGATCAAAGATTCCATGATTCAAGGTCAAGGTAAACCTCTGGGAATGTTTTTATTGAATATGGAAATCGTCAGTTAACGTTTCCGTTTAAAAGAGGAATTTTTTATTGTTGCCTGTAGCATCCAATCTATCTGCTTATTTGTGTTCTTATTACTAAGAGGTACTAGTACAGTAAATAAAAAACTGCTTTAAAAGTTCTCCAATAAACGTTCTACCACCAAGTTCTGCTAACAATCCAAAACCTGACATCAAAATTTGGGGGATTTCGATGAACAGTCGTTATTACTGAAGCTCAGTTAAAACGAAAAAAAAAAAAGAAAAGAAAAAGTAGAGTTAAAAGAGTGATTTATGTGAGCATGTACACATAAATCCATCTGCGGCCTTTTTCAACTCCGCCGCCCACCCTTACGATCCTTTTAATTTTGAGTATGATATATGTTCACTATGTAAAACAAACAGCTGCGTGTCCATCAACTGAAAATGGTCGCGTGAGCAGCCAATAAAGACTCTAATTGGCTAAAACCAAAATAGTGTTAAGAAATCATTTATAATATATTGCCAACACACCAAACTATTTGTCACTGTCATTGTCATCCAATTCATTTGAACAGTCGTAACCCTTGCTTGGGGTGAGAACCTAAGAGGTATGTTGAATTTGGTCGCTCTAAATTTTTAATCTCTGAGTTCAGTTGTCAAAATATTATTCAAAATTAGGAAATTGTTCACGCGAACCAGAAATACCTCAGTTTGTCAGTAGTTAAACATAACGTTCCTGGCTAAGGCAAAACAAAATGATGTAGTCTGATTTTATTTTCATCACTTTCGTATAATCGTTACATCAGTGTTAAAGAAAATATAGGAAAAGAAATATATTGTTAACAACTGCGCAACTATTTAAATCTTATTTTAAATGTAGCTCAAGCAAGACCGCAATAATCTTTTTTGCTTCATTTCTCTAAATAGTCACGATTTCCAACAGGTTTTCTGAACAAGTTTGGGAGCAGAATTCCTGTTAGTGACTATTGATGCTTGATTAAATATCACATGAGACCTTTTAAAAATTAAGCTCGATTTCTGCTACTTTTTAGAGTTCAGTTCTTCAGGAAAGATAGCTTATTTCTGCTATGTGGCGAGTGACGGAAGGCCGCTGAAGTGAAATGGTGAAAAGGTTGAAGAAGGTCGCAAGTGACCAGATTGAAATGATCGCAAGATTATTTTCGCAAATTTAAGAGAATGGTTCACATTATGTAAATAATATAAGAATGCGTATAAATTACCGAGCTTTGAATTGCTTGTTTCGTTTGCAGCTGTGAGGTGAAATGATAGAGATGGAGCGCACGTTTAGCAACGAAACACACAACACAACTTCAGTGAGTGGAAGTAGCCCGCCACCGCCACCAGTGTTTCCAGAGTACCTCCATCAGCCACTGGGGGCCACTGTGTTCCAAGTCACTCTGTGGTCAACTGTGGTATTCCTAGGAGTTATTGGCAACCTCCTGGTGTGCACTGTAATTCTCAGACGCCCCAGGATGAAGACGACGATGAATTATTACTTGCTAAGCTTGGCCGTTGCAGACTTAGGAGTTTTGATATTAATCTATCCTGTGGCTGTGCTAAAATACCTCAGTCCATTTCGATGGGTGTTGGGAAAGCCGGCGTGCTTGTTCATGGTTCCTACACAGGAGATCTTCTTTGGATCCTCCATCTGGTCCATTACAGCAATTGCCATCGAGAGATACCACAATATAATTGGCTCTAGACGATACCGGATAAAGCACAGGTCTCGAATAACGACCTGGTTGGTTATCATGGGCATCTGGTTGGCCTCATTCTTAGTATCATGCGTTCCTCTATATACCGTTATTACCTATGAGCCCTCGATTCCATTGTGCTACCCCGACTGGCCAGACTTCTACGGAGGAAATGCTGTGTTTCTGTCTTATTCAGTGGCTCTTATTGTGGTTTGGTATGTCCTTCCTCTAGCTGTTATCGCTCTCACGTACAAAAAGATCAAGAATCGCATTCATCGTAGCGTTGTTTTCCGACAGTCGATGTCAGCTGGCGATGAAAACGAAGAAACTCTCTCGTCGCAGGCTGAACAAAACAACAACAGATCTCGGAAAAGAATATGGCGACAAAGTAACAAAACAAGACAGATTCTTACGCCACTGGTTGTATTATTTGCCGTGACAATGTTCCCGCTGACCGCCTTTCGAATCTTAGTGCTCATCAAGCCCAATGTTTGGGCCAGCCCTTACTATAACCTGTTGATGGGCCAAATAACATTATTCGTTGTCGTCAACTCCTCTGCTAATCCGCTTGTGTATTATATCACAAGTAAAGAGTTCAAAGAGGCATTTAGGGAGTTATTCAAAAAAAAGCGTTCCTGGTTGTGGAGACGGTTCAGTGACAGAGGAGGTAAAGCTTCGTCCATCTCGAGAACGACAGGTGTTTAGGAACAAAATAAAGAAGCTTAAGCTGATCAAACGCAACAGCAAATAACACAGTGCCAAAATTGACCCTGCCTACAGTTTACTCGTTGTCTGAAGAAAACAGTTTATTTCCGATTCAAGTAGGTGAAAAAAGTAGTTATCAAAGTAAAATAGTCAATGGACAGGCCCTTTCAGATCAGGGAAGGTGTTTTGATATGAACTTGCGTGTGCCAATAGGAAAAAACCCGTCTATTTTTAATTAAGGCAGTGGGATATCGCTTCGCGATTCGTGCGATATCCAGTGGTTTTCACTTGCAATCTAACGCGGAATTCACGAGTCCAGTAATTAATTTTCCTATAGAGTTCGTGCAAACATAAGTAAGCAGTATCTGCAAACGTTTACGTGCAAGACTCTTAGATGAACCACCCTCAGCTCTTTTAAGATTGCAAATCTCATGACAACACAAGAGATATGGCTATAGGACTACTATTACGATGCTCTCAGCTCCTCCTTAATAGAAATATTCATAACCATAGCCTGATGAAACAACATTTGAACAAATAAAAGAAATTCACTCAGTGCACGTTTAAGTTCGCTTCAGAGATGGTACGCTTTATTCATCCGTGACAAATAATCATTTAGGATGAACCGTTTTAGGTTTCACGACTCTGTTCGTGTTTGAGTGCGAAAAACCGTTTTAGGTTGGTTTGGTCAGTTGGTCGATCAACCTTTCCAACCGGGTACATACCAAGTTTACTTGAAATGGTCGAGAAAGCGCGGCTATCGACCGCTGTCGTTTTTGAAGACTGACTTCAGTCAGTACGCGCTACAGATGCCGGCCGTGACTCTCGGAATAATCAGAAACAGAACCGTTGAATTACCCTCCCTCTCTCAATGCGATAAATATATATAAAAAAAGAATTTACAGCTGTGTATAACAGAGAAAAAGAAGTAGAATCGCGCCATAGGACGGAAATTACCCAGCATGCTCTCTTTTGTAATCTTGTTAGCATGGAGAAGCCTTGTTACGACTACTACCTGGAATCAGCGCGTTACAATCGAAAACGTTCGCTCAAGTGGAACAAGGTTAGTTTACCAGTAGCAAACCGCTACCACTACATCCTAAAATCAACTCTGGTTAAAAAGGACAAACGCATTACCCCACGACCTTTGTGCTAATTCATCCCAGGGAACACCTCTGGCTTAAAATGACTATCGAGCAGGCACCGTTCACATCAAGCATGCGTGGGTGGATAAGTGGGTAAATAAGCGAGTGAGTAAGATGGTTGGTCGGTCGGTCAGTGAGTCAATGACTCAAGCAGGCACGCCAGCAAGCAAATATCACTACTCCACGCAATGTATTAAACTATCCCAGAATGACAGTTAAATGGGGTCCTCTCAATGAAATATAGAGCTGTCTGAAATGCATTTATTACTCTTTGTACCCTTTGTTAGCTCTTTAGCTGTGATAAAAGAAAACAAAAATATTGAGTTTCTCAGGGTGAAGATGCCAACGACATCCTTGCACTTTAAGCCCAAACGGAAGCAAACTCGCCTGCGTCAGAGATGTGCAGTTACACCAGGCAGTTTTTGCGTTACAAGACTCAAGTGATTGACTTTTGATTCAAGGATGTCGTCCTATTCTCGGCTAGAAAGAGAAAGGTGCGATTGTTTTTTTATCAAGTTACTTGACTGGGAAGCAGCAAAACCCTGTTACAGACAACAACAAGCTTACCAGCCAAGTAAGTTCATGTAATACTTTTCTCAGTTTAAAGCCGAGTGTCTGTAAAACAAACACGGCCCAGCGCAACCTTCCTTAAAATGATACACTAAAGCTTGCCAATAGATGTTTAACACACGTAGGAAGGATAACTTAGGATTTAAGACAGACAGGAGTCGTTTCTTTTCAAGCATCAAAGGTGCCACGGGTCACTTCACTTGCTGATTACTGTGGCTATCGCATCATTCTTCTTTGATTCCTAAGGCTCTCAACCGCTCAATCAATGGCGGATGTGAGTAATGGAACAACGAGTATAAGTTGTCTGCCACAGGAAACCCAAGGTTGTCTTTGTGAAGCTTTACCAGGGCTGAACGTAAAAATGTGGAGAACCCAAGATTCTTTGCAAAGGCGTCGGCTTGAAATTCAAACTTTCGGCTGAGGACGGTCATCAGAAAACCTAGTAACTTAAAAACCAGAGAAGAGGAAAGTGACGTCACCATTTCGATATCGTGACCGCACTTGATCGAATATTAGACGTACGCTTCAGCAAAAACTTCTCAAGCTGTAGCACGTTTACATTTGTCAGAAAACGTTTTCGCTACCTTCTATACTACCGTAGGCGGCAGAAAATGTTCTCTCTTTTATATGACAATTTTCAAAACACTTTTCGTTTATCATCACTTGAAACTAGTGCGAGATAGTGTTCAAAGATCTACTTCCTCTCCAATTCCCTTCCTCAAATGCAAATGTTGTAGTCTACGAGAAGTGCAAGGTAATTTGATTTTATCAGTTTAGTTGATCATTTAAATTCGCTCTGACGAAGGGCTAACGCTCGAAACGTCAGCTTTGAAACCATTTACGGTAGCCAATCGATAAAACTAAATGACCTTGTTACCCCCACCGACGCAACACCACAATTTCTTTGGCAACTTACCCCCTTTACACGAGAAGTGCTCTGGGGTTGATAATAACCAATCAAATCGCTGAAAAATAGTAGCTCTGGGGTTGATAATAACCAATCAAATCGCTGAAAAATAGTGGCAGCAGCCACACAAAGTAGTCTTTGTGCGGCGAAGTTTGCTTTTTTTTTATGAACCGGTTCAGTGCTGGATCAATATATTATTTTTACAGAATAAAATCCTGTATTTTTCTATTTAAAAATTGTTGCAATTAGGTGGCAATTGAGCATTGTGTCATGCAATTTTGGCCCCAAATCATACTTGTGATTTCAATCGGACTTGCGCTGCGCGCTCGATCGATTTTTAAATCATGCGATTGATTACAGACCAAATTGCACTCCACTCAGTCCGATTGCCATTATCCATATCACTAGTAATACATACCTCATTGTAAGGTGAAAACATAAACTGATTTATGATCACCAGACCGATCATTGTGGGCTGTGAGTCGGGGAAACCGAAGCTCGCAAACAATGCCTTGTTATGCATCAGAAAACCGAACATCATGAACGAAAAAAATGTGTTCACCTACAAGATCAAAAGAACAAGTTCATTACAACATAGCCAAAGAGCCTTCCCTTTGAGAGTATCGGTGCAAAAGAATTACTTGAAAGAATCTGGAAAGATGCTGCTCAGACATGTTCACTCGTATATGCAAACGACCTGTTAGGATGGCAGACATATTGGAAGTTCACCTGTGAGATTCCAAGGTTTTTCAGAGTGTGGCTAAGTTTCCAGTGACCCAATTCATGCCCTAGTACTGCCAGTATCTCATCATTTGAGCATCCTTTGACCTTTTTCACCTCACCATCTTCTGTTGCATCCTGCAATGATGGAACAGCAACCGGTCAAAAACAAAAACAGCAAAGTCTCCAGGAGTATAACTCATTCAAGGATTCAATTATACAACAGGTTATAACCCTTGACACTCTAAACAATCATCAGTTTGTATATTCTCCATACTGTTCTCTATACATTACCTAAGTTTTCAATCAAGACGACATCCGTTCATTTAACTTAGTTTGTGTAAAATTAATGTCGTCGTTTCAATGCTCTTAATTCTTGTACATGTTAACCAACTATTGTTTTCTTTTTAGCATGGGGGCTTGTAAGTGGGTTGGATTTCAATTTTGTTTGCTTTTAGGGGATAGGGTAAGGTAATTTACCTCGTAGTGGACAACCTTGTCCCATTGTAAATTTACTTGCCTTTGACACATTATTAAATAGATAAATAAATAAATAAAATAAGGTGCTGAAGAAGAGACTTCATTTAACAATCAAGAGCTCTTAAGTTGGTGATCATTTCTTGTGACCATCACGTTTGATTTAAGGGTGATATTGTAAGGAGAAAGTAGATGATTTACTCCCAAGATCTGATTGTTAATTCTCCCCATCCAGCTGCTACACATTTCCTTGTAAATTAGTTACAAGAATTTGGTGTTAGATCAAGGTAACAACTTCTTCCTGATTTGCTCAATGGATAGAGCGCTGGACTGTTGTGTGGGAGGTCGAAGGTTCGAGCCCCGGCCGGACCAACACTCAGGGTCTTAAAATAATTGAGAAGAATTTGCTACCTTTCTATAACATCAAGAAATGGTTAGATATTCTAGTCTTCTCGGATAGGGACAAATAAATGGAGGTCCCGTCTCCTGCAGGGTTGGGGTAGGAGACGTTAATTTCCCAAACACGAGATTACCGTGTGATAGATGTCCTCCTCTGGGGTGGGATGGGTGGGAGGGTGGACTAGCACGAATGGTTCCCATGTCCTTTCTAGTCCTTCCCCACTGCAAAACTTAATGCAGTGAAAATGGACTAAATTAAACTAAATTAAATAGCAATTGTATACTAAATTAAATTAAAATTAAATTAAGTTTCAGTATTCTCATTATCTGTTTTCTTTGAGTTAAGGGGTTAAAGGCTGAACCAAGATCAAAATCAAAACTTTATGGCTAGGAAGCTCATGTTAGAGAGGGTTTTAGTAATTGGAACCCAACTACAAACCTTTCCTTAACCAAACAGACTACTGACTTCCAAACCAAATAATACCATCTTTCTTATTCTATTTACAAACATGACACAATTGTCCTTGCCGATCCTTGCAGTATGCAGGACGCACCTCATATTTAACAAATGGTAAACACCACAGCGTACACTATTGAGTTATGGATGCAAGCAGGAGGTTGCTAAGCACGAAAGAAGCGTAAGAGTCACTCGAGGTGATAGCCGAGAGCGACTCTAGCTTCTTGAGTGCTTAGCAAACCTCCCAAGTGCATCCATAACTCAATAGTGTACGCTGTGGTGTTTACCATTTGTTTTATAACATAACATTGATACATTGTAGCTAAAGAGTTCCCATTTATTTATCAAATCTTACGGAATCTTACGTGACCAGAAAAAACAAGCGCGCGCAGAAAAATAGTCTTTGCATTTGCTCATGTCAGCAGCGTATACCTATGGGCAAATGGGGGATGCTGAATTGACCAATCAGAGTGTGCGCTTTACTTTGGTTATGTTATAAAAGAACTTTGTAATGGGCCTTGCTCACAATAGTCTCTGTGGCTCAGTGGTAGAGCACTGAAGTGTAGAAGCTGAAGATCTGAGGTTCGATTCCTCATTAGGATTCTGAATTTTTTCTTTGCCCCATGTTGGTGACAAGACCAAAAACTTCTTTCTCAAATAATCCTAGTACAAAAATTATTACTAGCACCTCCTTCTGCACATTATTTTCCACAGGCTCGTCCACTGCCTCCTTCTCTTGCGCCTTGCTGTCCTCATTTTCCTTTCCACCTTCTCTGCTGTCATTCTCTTCTTTCACAGGATTTTCAGCTAGCAAAGTGTCAAAAAGAACGATCCTCTTGTTTTTGAAGAATCCGTAGAAATAAGCATTGCTATGAGAGGATCTCTTGGATCCATCCACAATATAAATTTTGGTTAAGGGAAAAGATATCTTGGCTGCTAACTCCTCAATTGCAAAGCGCAGGGTTCCCTCTGGAAGAAGAGTGAACTTGTCAAACAGAGGGGCTATGTAGTCCATGTATACAGTCACTAGAGCCTGAAACATAACAAGAGCAATTGTCAATTGCCCATTCAACCCCAGGAGTGATCAAAATAAGACTTCCCCTAACAGTTATAATACATTTTAAAGCAGAGAGGCGCAGGAAGAAAGAAACCATCAACTAAAGGTCATTGTGCAATTCAAAACCAATTTCTCAGAGCTGAAGTTTTCAGAAGTAGATGGCTGATGAGTAGAGAATTGAATCAATCATAGCTTTATGGCCAGGGATTTGATCAGGAGGAGAGGTACTGGACACAACTAGCTTCTGACGCATCCATCTTAAGCAATGTTTAGCTGTTCAATGAAGCTACACTGAGTGTAACCCAACCTTAAACCAGTTAAAATGTCTTTTAATGAAGAAAGTTTAATGCCACTCAACAGAAAGAAAAAAAAGGTGCATGCTTTTGAAAAAAAAATGGCTGTTTTAGGAGTCACAAAACTTTCAAAAGCAATGATCAATTTCCATCCTTGTGTAGTTTCATTTTAAATTCCGGTCAGTTTGCTATCCAGACATAAATCTTGAACGAATAGTGTTAGTTCATGCATATTTTCAGCAAGTTTTCTAGATGTTATCACAGGCAAGCTGCACCTCTGATTGCAACAAAAAGTTTTTGGAAAAACTGAGGTACTGGATATTCACTGGTTTTTACAATACTTAATAAATTAATTGTATGGAGTAAGGAGTTATCTACGCACCAGAGTAACTATAAGTGTAAATAGCCAAGTATAGATGAAGAAGTATTGTCCACCCCACTTGATGATGTAAAGTAATGCCGCAACTAAAGGAAGTGATATCACTAGCATGACAACAAGCTTCTTAACAAGATCCTTTAAGAAGAAGTCAAGAGTCTGTGGAGGTAGTTCAACGAAACAACCATCAATTCAACATTTTTATCATTGACAAATAAACATGTACAGCAAGCTTGAGCACAATAACATTCTCAAAAATATAGTTAGCAATATTTAGTATGGCTTTCAGAACTTTTCTTGCAGCAACCAAGCATCCATGGAAACTTACATAATTTAGTACTGGTGTGTATGATCTAAATGTACATACTATAACACAGTCACGTATATTACAACAGTTGATGAAATAAACAAATCACCAAGCTGACACAATTACATTAATTTTTTAGGAATAAAAAAAGTATGATAGCTGGTACAGGTAGCTCAAAGAGCACATGAATAAAATCAGGTTTTGAAAAGAGTTAAGCCACAAGAGCTGGATTCAAGTGTACCTAAATGCAAGTGCAGCAAGATGCAAGTGGAACTGAATGCAAGTGGAACTGAATGCAAGTGGAACTGAATGCAAGTGGAACTGAATGCAAGTGCAGCTGAATGTAAGTGCAGCTTAATATGCACAAGGTCATAAGTCTTAGTAATGACTCAGTACACAATATCCTTGAAACTCTGACTGTTCTTATGCAACATTTTAGAATATTCCTTTACAAACCTGTTTGTTGAAGCCATGTTTTTCTTCAATAACAAATGTACTATACAGGCTCCAAGGAAGATCTGTAATGGTACTGAAAAGCATTCCGATCAAAAGAAATGCCAAAGATTGAGTGATCTGTCAGAAAAAAAAAAATGTAAAGCATCAAATAACATTTGTATTCGTTATTGTCAAAGATTGAATCTAACTTGGAGGAAATGATAGACTTATTGAGTTGATCTTCACCATGATTTGCCTAAAATGGCTTAAGAGCTCTTTAACCAGAAAGTCCATGCTATCAAAGCATATGCTGGCTTCAGTAGCATGCAGTGATGACAGGGGTAGTTCTCATCCCCTTAGATGGGGTATCAGTCTTTCACAGGGTTACCCAGCTACGTTCCATCAGGTGTGCCTATCAGCTATGGGGCAGGTGAAGTCTGTACTTGAGCCATCTTATCCTTGTTTCCTTAGCATGAAGTGACTACAACTACTACTTATCTCCCTTGGACGGGATATTTGTCCATCAAGAGGTTAACCCCCCTCCTCACCTCCCCACCATTTCATCAGGCTTCCCAGACAATTCCCAGGTATCACTTTATGCACTTGGATGGAGAAAGGCCTGTAAGAGTTAGTGTTTCGCCCAACAACACTGCACATTGACCTGGTCAAGTTTCAAACACAGACCTCTTCCAGATCTGAAGTCCAGTTAACAGTTGGGAGGTAGCCATTTATAACCCTGGATGGATAACAGTACTGTTGAAATACAGTGTCTTGCCCAAGAACACCACACAGTGACTGGGCTAAAGCTTAAACCTGCACCTTTGGATCCTGACTGCAGCATCCGGAACATTGTTCACCACATCTGTCCCCTTCCCCCCAAATGATTATTACTATGTTGAATAATAATTTGACAATTTGGCCAATTTATCACCCAATGATCAACTCTGCTGCTGTATGTGCAGTAAAGCCAGAGCTATAGTGTAGATTACTTTCTCTATATGGATATGATTATTTTTTTTCATAAACTTTTTATGACTTTACACACCTCATAATCAGTCGTGTAACCAAATTTGGAAATCAACACTCCAGAAATTCTCCACAAAAAAGGTATTCCACCCAGCAGTAAGATGAGCTGAAGGATACAATGAGTAAGCAAATAAATAGATGAAAATTAAAATGTACCACTTTGAAACAAGGAACTTAATTTACATATATTTAAAGAACAATACACACTTTACGTAAATGGAAATAACTAGGAATTTTAAAATTCTCTTGGCTTCAAGCATCCCTAGAAGGTTTGGTTTGACAGGAATAGACCACTTTCATAAATGGCTGCCAGATTAATATTCTTTTGTTTAAATTTAAATTTGCCTGGGTGGCCTCGCTTGAGATAATGTATTCTTTTGAATTTTGTACTGGAGAACGAGGTCAGTGTGGCAAATTTAAATTTAAACAAAAGAATATTAATCCAGCAGCCATTTATGAAAGTGGTCTATAACTACATGCATTTGGACTAGCCAAAATATTTGCTCAGATTTCGCTCTTTTTGTGGAAACTGCTAATAGCTTTTGTCCTCTTTACAGCAATATTAGTAACTCCATTTTTTGAATGCCTGTCTCACAATTTGACAACATAAGGGAAGACAACTGTATGCAAAGTTCAAAACCACAGTTTTCTATTTGAGCAAAAGACAGCCACCCAAACCAAAAGTTAAATTTGGGCACTCGTGAGATAAATAAAGGCCCCCATTGTGGCATCTGGCCTTCTCTTTGAAATTTGTGTAAACCTTTTGGATCAATGAACAGGTGAGTGGAATAAAGTCTTGATTAACTTTTGATGCAACATCAACTTCTCTCTTTGTTTCATGAGAGAAAACAAGACAATACGAATAGAAAATCCTGGGCCGGGTTGTTCAAAGGCAGGTTAAGATAAGCCAGGGTTACCGTGAAATTTAATTGCAGATCTGAAAGCTTTTAAATAAAATTCACTTTAATTCCATTTATTTACTATTTGATGATTGAATGCTCTAAGAAGAATTGGGAAAATCATCTCAAAATGGCTTTTGAACAGAGAAATATAGAAACCTGGATTAAAATTTAACCCTGGGTTAGCGCTAATCCATCTTCAAACAACTGGGCTCAGAAGTTAGTCAGGACTTCCTTAATGCTTTCTTCTATGCTTTCTTCAACTTAGAGTTATGATCTATTGATATACATATCTAACCGTTGTTTCTGCTTGAGAATAAGCTCCAGAGAAAAAACCAAATGAAGAGCGATCCAGCTGGTAAACCCGTGCTTTCTCGAATGACTCATGATCCAATGTATCTTTAAGCTCAACAGGAACGTCCTTAGTAAATTTCAAAACTTTATGCTGAAAGAAATTTAAAAAAAAAAAAGGAAAATGAAAAAATGATCACTTATTGCCTAGCAGTGGATTATAATTTTTCAGTTATCCTCATTGCCCCTTCACAGAAACACACAGCTTCATCAACTACTTTGGCCAACTGATCTTACAATTAATTTTCTTTCTCCATTCTAAATACATGTTAACTCCAGAGACTCTAAAGAGTCTCACGAGAAAAAAGTGCATCAATGATTACAGTTTACTAACTTTCCTACATAAAATGAATGAATGAATGAGACTGTAAAGAAGGTGATGCAAGTGACAGCTTTTACTGATAACCCTATCGCACCTGTCTAAAGTAATACAATAACAGAATTACCCATTTTCAAAAACCTCGCAATTTGAAAACATATATCAAATATAAAATTATATCTTTTGTTTTCTCATCAAAAAGGTGATGAACAATGCATGTGTATATTTCACATCAAAGGAACAATACCTTTTTTTGTTACTGTTTGAGAGTCACTGTACATAATTTATTAACATTGTCTTATACCAGCCTTTGTATGGTGCCTTTGACATTCATGACTAGAAATTCTTCAATATTGAATATTCTGAATGTACGCTGTAGCTTGTAAATGTAAAGCTACAGCCTTTTGGTAAGATTAAAAGGAATTCAACTGTTGAATAATACACGATGTGCATGCTGGGAAACTCACAAAACTGGAACAAAGCTAAACAAAAACATATTTTGTGGATTGTGAACAATGATGGAAGAGTATGCTTTCTTGTTTGTGCTTGAAATATGCTATTAGAAACTGAAATCTCAAGCCAGTCATGAGAAATTCATGTCTGTTTTGGCGACTTTCACTTTCTTCACAGAAATAGGGACAAAGTGGTTTATCATAGCTTTTCTTTTCTGAGGGGACAACAGGGAGACCAGGGGGGAAGGGAGGGTTGGAGATGTAATCTCTTTAGAAATATATAGTAGCGTGCATCTTGTGTTCTATAAATTTTTGTGTGATACTTTTGAGAATAAGAACGATATAGCTGAAGACAAAGCTCATAGTAGATACGTTCGGACTTTTTCAATTCAACTGCAAATGGAAATTTACTGTCTGGATAAGTGAAAATTGGTTTCACCTGAAAGTGAAATCGTCCAATGACAAGCTGTTACTTTCGAAATTTTACTGGGTCTAATGAAAATAGGACGAAATAACAGCTCCACGGGCAGGGAAATTTTAAAATAAGGAGCGTAAACATATCTGTAGAACTCAAGCATACTCTTAAAAAGGAAATGAAGGGCACTTGTGAAATTCAAAGTATGTACAACTCTCTTTTAAAAATACCCTTATCAAATAATACCTTAGCGAAGAAATATTTACTTCCTATGTGTGATATTCGGATATACAGTAATACAAACCCTCGATGTCCTTTGATTTGGATATTTTAATCAACACACTACTCACATGGCAGCCAACGAGTATCACAACAACAACTTTCCCTAGGCATCACGGGATGCCTACAAACACAACCTTTTCGCACTTCCGGTACAATACACTACATCCCTCCCTGTTTTTCCTTAATTTAGAGCGAAAACCCAAACATAAATAACACAACTCTTACAATGTCTTGCATATAAATGCAGGCCCGGGCCTACTGTTCATAAACAAAGTCCAGTCGGATTCCTAACATAATATCAATGAGCCTACAACAAATAACATTCAATTATCCCTTAGAAAGTTCGTAGTCATCAAATCGTTTAGGCGGTCTGACATTCCGAGCTGGCCTAGGACAAACTATCTGGTTAAGTGGACTTCGGATAGTGGCAGTGGCCTGCTGAACAGACATCGATGATCCAGTTGGCCCTGGCCTTGGGAGTTCATCCTCCCCTTTTGCTACCTCTGTTTGGTTTGTTCCTTCTTGCTCTCGATGGACGGGAGTAATATCGACTTTCGCCTCCAAGGGTTTCTCTTGATACTTTTTCACAAATGAGACATTTCTTTTAAATTCGGCACCGGCTGTACTTCTAATTGTTACCTCTCCTCCTTTCCTGTCTATTACTTCGCAAGGATTTGGGTCATAGTTTGGAGACAATTTGTTAGTCTTCGAGTTCTTCAGCAGTACTTTATCTCCAACCTCCACTTCACTTGCAACAGCAATTCTCTTTGCATCAACATACTCTTTCTGTGATAACTTCCTTGACCAGTCTCGATCGCGGACTTCCTCATTAGTGATAGGTGCCTCCCTTCGCAAGTCTGGCAACTTTGACCGCATTTCCCTTCCAAACATCAGGTAGAAGGGTGTTGCCCCAGTTGTCATCTGAGGAGTTGACCTATATGCGGTTAGGAACGTCTGTAACTCTTGACGCCAATCTTTCCCCTCAATGTGAGCTATCTGGACTGACTTCATCAATGTGCGATTCTGACGCTCTACTTCCCCATTGGCCTGCGGCCACAGGGGAGTTGTTGTGCGGTGTTCTATCCCATTTTCTGCAAGGAAGGCTTCGAATTCTTCAGATACCAGTTGAGGCCCATTGTCAGTCTTGAGTGAATGCGGCACTCCAAACCGGGCAAATATTGGTTTTAGAGCTTCAATGAGTCTTGTGCTAGAAGTTGACCTCAAAATAACCACTTCAAAATATCTACTAAAATAGTCTACCACCACCAGTAAACTTTCCCCTGAAGGTAAGGGACCAAGAATGTCAGCTGCACAATCTTCCCAAGGGCCACTGGGAGGAAGAGCTCGAGCCATAGGTTCTGGGGGAGCATATTCACTGACCACTTGACAACCATGGCAACTCCTGCACAGCTTCTCTGCATCAGCGTCCATCTTGGGCCACCATACTTTACTGCGCAGTCTACATTTTGTTTTAACAATACCCTGATGTCCCTCGTGGGCCAACTCCAAAACACGCGGTCGCAATTCTCGGGGAATCACTAGCCTGGAACCCCGTAAAAGCAGCCCACCATATGTACACAATTCATTCTTCACATGCAGGTATGCAGGTACATTGCACTGACTCCAATCTCCTGTTTGGACACATTCTTTGATGAGGTTCAGCTCCATATCCTCAGCTGAGGCTTTTTCTAGTTCAGCAGGTGTCAAAGCACAAGGAACACTATTCTCAACCACAGCATGCACAAAGTCATAATCTTCTCCGTCGTTACCTTGGAACCCACAATTTAGCCTAGACAAGGCATCTGCGATATTGGTCTTGCCTGGTCTGTAAACAACCTTAAAGTGATAGGCCTGTAGGCGAAGGACCCACCTTTCCACATGGGCAGAAGTCTTCGATTTCTGAGAATAGATGTACTCCAGCGGCTTATGATCCGTCTCAAGCTCAAACTCCCTGCCGAAAACATACATGTCAAAGTGTTCGCAAGCCCATACCAGGGCTAAGGCCTCTTTCTCTGTTTGGCTGTATCGCCGCTCCACATCAGACAGGCGTCGCGAAGCATACCCAATCACACGCCACTCACTTCCATGTAGCTGGGTTAAAACCGCTCCAAGCCCCACCGGTGACGCATCTGCCACAATTCTTGTTCTGCTGTTTACATTGAAGTAAGCTAGGACATCCGCGTGCGTGATCAGCTCTTTTAACTTCTCGAATGCCAACTGTTGTTCTTTGCCCCATTTGAACTCAGTATTCTTGTGGGTTAACCTCTGAATCGGTTCTGCAATGGATGACAGATCTGGGACAAACTTAGACACAAACTGGGCAAGACCGAGGAAAGATCTGGCTTCACTAACATTCTGTGGAGGACCTGCCTGTCTGATTGCTGCGACTTTCTCTTCACTGGGTTCTATACCGGTCTGTGTTACTTCGTGACCAAAAAATGTCAATCTGGGTAATCTGAATTCACATTTGTCTTTGTTCAGTGTCAGACCTGCTTCCCTCAATCGATCGAGCACAGCCAAGAGCCTCCTATCATGCTGCTCCTCCCCTTGTCCGTGAATTATTAGGTCATCTGCTATATTAGCCACGCCCTCACGGCCTCGCAATACGTCCCGGATGATTTGTTGGTACTTTTCAGGTGCTGAGGTGACACCAAACATGAGTCGGGTATATCTATAGAGACCACGGTGAGTCACGAACGTTGTCACATGTCTACTCTCCTCAGCAAGAAGTATCTGATGAAATCCCCACTTCAGATCTACACGACTGAATACTGTGCTACCATTAAGATCTAGAAGCACCTCCTCTATTGTAGGGATAGGCTGACGTTCCCTCACTATTGCCTGATTGGCACACCTCATGTCTACACAAATCCTGATATCTCCATCTGCCTTGGGTATAACCACAAGTGGTGAGACCCACCCTGTTGGTCCATCAGGAACCTCCTCTATAATTCCACTCTCCAACAATTCATCTAGCTTTCTCTCGACTTTCTCTCGTACACCGAATGGAATCCTGCGGACTGGCTGCGCCACCGGCTTCACCGAATCATCGATATTTAACTTCAACTCGTAATCCCTAAGAAGCCCAACACCGCTGAAAAGTTCTTTGTACTTTTCTTTGATATCAGCTTCTGTATTGACGGCATTAACGGCATGGCTAGGCCCAAGTCGTAGCAAACCAAGTTTCACTGCTGTTTCTCTGCAGAGGAGACTTCTGCCATCTCCATTTATAACTACAAAATCAGCTTTGCAGGTCACACCAGTGTCAATGGACATTATATCTGCTGTAAGTGTTCCAAGTGTTGGCAATGGCTTTGTACTTCCATAAGGAAATAAGGCTTTGGCCTCCTTTCGGGTCTGACACTGGATTTTCTGTGACTTAAGCCACTCCCAAGTTCCTTGGCCTAAAAGGTTGCATGTTGCTCCTGAGTCAACAAGGACATTTGGCAAATGAGTACCTCCAACTACAACAGTTACTATTCCACTCTTTTGGTCAGGCTTATCCTCCACTGAAAACACATAATTAGGTGTTGAGTCTTGTCCTGATTTAGTGCTACTATCAACATAATTGGTGTTTGTCTTTCTGCCTCTTTCATTCATACTAGATGTATTTCTCCAATCACGCCGACCGTCACCTTGTCTTTGCCCCATATGGGAATCCTTAGCGAGCTTCTTACAACACTTGACCTTGAAATGTCCAATTTCTCCACACTGAAGACACTTTCTACCTCGAGCAGGACATCTCCAATCTCTGGCTAAGTGATCCTCTCGACCACAATTGAAACAGCCCCTCTTCTCGCTACTAGTGCTCCCTTTTAAATTTACCACACTGTTAACCTGCTCTGAACTTATGTCGCCTCCCCTTGCCCCATCGTCAACAACAGTGTTCACTTGTCCTGAACCACTGTTAGCCCCCATTGCTTCCATCTGCAAATTAACTGCTTCCTGTGCCCGAGCTGTAACTAGTAGATCATTCAAAGTAACACTGCCTTCCTTTTCTAAAAATTTCCGACGCAATTTTGCCGAGTAACATTTGTCAATCAATTGATCCCTGATGTACTCATCTTCCCGCTCTCCAAACTCACACGAAGCGGCTCGTAGTCTGAGCCGACAAACAAATTGATCGACGGTTTCTTCATTACTCTGACTAATTTGCCGAAACAAATGTCTCTCAAACGGTACGTTAGCTTTAGGAATAAAATAGTCATCCAGTACCTTGAAAGTTTCGGCGTAGTTCTTCTCTGCACCATCAGGCACCAGTGTGAAATAAACTTCCTGTACATCGAGTCCAGCTGTGTGAAGTAACAGGCCACATTTCTGCGAGTCATTCGTGATCCCTTTACCAAGCGCGTATAACTGAAACGCTCTTTTCCATTTTCTCCATCGCTGCGAAACCGAATGCGGATCTCCTTTAACTTGAAAAGGCTGCAAACTGCCTACTTCCACAGCCACTGGGGTCGACACCCCACTACTTGTGCTCGCCGAACCGCCATCTCCCTCACTCGATTCTCCGCCAGGCATTGCAAAGAAGTATGTCCCCTCCAAACACAAAATGGTAAAAAGAAACTAGCACAAGGACATTCCTCTCCATCCCATCCTCGTCGCCAGATGTGATATTCGGATATACAGTAATACAAACCCTCGATGTCCTTTGATTTGGATATTTTAATCAACACACTACTCACATGGCAGCCAACGAGTATCACAACAACAACTTTCCCTAGGCATCACGGGATGCCTACAAACACAACCTTTTCGCACTTTCGGTACAATACACTACACTATGACTGTCTTAAGTCTTACCTGACGGTATGAGAGATAGTTTTCCCATAAGTACGTAAGCCACAAAAATCCAACTACGGCTAAAAGCACGTCCACCATTTTGGAAAAGAAAGGCGGTCCCGCGATCTTACCAAACAGCGTTTTACCATTACAAAGAAAGTCGTGGCTGCGTAATTCTATCCCAGACTCTCTCAGCCGGTCGGTGATCAATTTTTTTTTTGTTTTGATTAGTCGTGGCGACCACTTGAAATGATCATTCCATCTGGATTAACTATAAGGTTTCGGATCACCGTTTTTAAAATTCCGATGTGGTGTGTCAGAACGTATTCTGTATCAAGGAAGAATTGTGAACTGTTGTTGTAAAATATGGGTAATGGAGCCCAATCAAGACCTGAAAACCACGTAACGATACAGCCAGATGAGAATTTCATGAGATCACAACCAAGTTATGATTCTAATGGTTATATCGCTAACGGCGTTGAGACGAATCACGGCATAATTCAACCTTATAGTGGTGTTCAGTCTCAGCATCTGGCACTACCTTCCATTAGAAATGAGCCGTCATCTTATCATTCTGGTCCATACGACTCGGTTGATCATTTCGACGACTATGAGGTAGACATGAGTATTGAGCGTGCGGTAGCCCCGCATTCCAGATCATGTTCTCAGTCATATCGCGGGATAGACAGAACAGACGGGCCAGTTTATCGTTCAGCTTCGAAAGGAGCTTATGGACAGTCGCAAATCGGGAATGGAAATCGATTAGCCGACCAGGGAGGAGGGACTCCAAATTCAAGTTCTGATGACATTTTATTCGAGGTCTTTCATTGCATAAAGACAGGAAAGGATTACAGCGTGATAAATTTGGATGGTCAAAGATATTTCGTTGACTCTTGGAATTCAGGTAGGTTATGCATCTCCGAGTAGTGTTCTCCTAAAAAAAGATATTAATGGCGAAATTTGAGGGAACAGGGGGAAGTAGGGGGGTAGCCGTAGGGGTATGCTTTAATGTTGATGATCACTAAATCGGTTTGGCGGGTATTGTAGCGCATTTTGCGGTCAAATGGAGATTATGTCATTTTTTTCAGTTCTTAATTTCTCAATGCCCTCTAAAGTTAATACATCATTTATGTTCTCAGGCATGAATATTTTTTGGGTCCTTCTCAGAGCTCATTTTAACCCTTGGCTAATGGCTTGGGCAAAAATTACCTTTAATTGGGCCCACAACATATTTATATCTGCAAACATAGACTCTTATTTTTTTTAGTATACCTGTAAGACCTATAAGAATGCAGAAAATGAAATAGGATTAGAATGGAACACAATTTTCTTGCATAAGTGTTGTCTAGGAAAGTGGTTTAAAACCTACTTAGGGTCTGTGTAGATAGGCAAGTGGCCAAATTTATGACAAAATCACCTACCTGACCAACCAGTTAATAAAAGATTTACACAAAGTGACATTTTAATGACAGAGGTGAACATCTGTTCATTGACCCTTTAAATTTCTTTGTGCCATGTAGGAAAACGCTCACCTCCAAAGCAGTTATTCCCACAAAATCAACAAAAGAATGAAAAACAAAACAGATAAGATACTCACAGGTCCTCTTGGTTTATTGGTGTTACAGGCTTCTCAGTATAATCTCAGGAAAACATTAATCATGGGTTTCAAATCATTATCAAGTCACTTTTATAGTGGCCTAAGACATGCAGACAACAAAACAATCACAGAGCGTTTTTCTTTTTATACTAAGGACTGTGTGCAGATGGGCTAAAAGTAAGCATTTGGCCCCTGACCTGTTTCATTCTTATTTGTTATTATATGGCTGTGTCTCACGAGGACTGGGAACTACTGAATTCATGAATTTGATTGGCTGAAATCAATATTGAAAGCGGTCTAGATTTTCCCATCTAGACCGGCATATAGACTAATCAAGAAAAAAAGGTACAAAGAATATGAAAAATTGGCATATAAGACACAGTCATATAATAAACATCGTATTAACCGAGCTAGGTTGGTCTGTATGGGAGAATCTTGACCTTGGTCACTGGTACAGACCTCACTGCGTTCGGTCTGTACTGGCAACCTCGGTCAAGATTCTCCCATACAGACCTCCCGCTTGGTTAATAAGAACTAATTAGACACCAACTTTCACTTTGAAGCAACCAAATTCAAATGTCATCCATGTTGCCATGCATTCGAAGTCCCAGTCTCTGACAACACATCAAGACATTAATTCTGTACGTTGTGGGAGTACTTGCTCTAAGGGGGATTGGAATCCTTGATGTGCTCTGGTCTGCTCTTAATTATAGCTAAAAGCAGTATCATTTCCTAAGGAAGGAGTACATTTTGGTCAGACATGTTGAATTCAGGGCACAGCATCCTCATTTGAAAATTTTGTCAAGGACTCTCCTGGCATTTGAACAATCACATTCATGTAGGGTTAAAATAAACCAGGTATTCCATTCAACAGAAGCCCCCAACAAAAAAGAGACAGGAAGTTTTGCAAATAGTTTGTATTAATATGCTTTGTACTTGCAGGTAATGAGTTGCAGCCATTTCCAGATGAGTGGTGGCAACACGGTCACATAGAGAGAGAGCAAAGACCAGGGATAGGGGATTATGGGTATGATGAAACATCCTATGGTACTGCTACACAGTCACAAAGTGCTTGGGTACCAAGATGGGAAGATGACCGCATGGGGATGATGGAGCATCCATCTAGAGGTGCAGTGCTCTTTGTTATGATTATTAACTTTAAAAAGTTTTCTTTTTTTTTTTGTAGTATGATTGGATAATTTTACATGCTGTGCTTTAAAGCTATCAATGTTGTATGGAGAGGGAGGGTCATGGGATCTGGACCCTCACCCCTCCCTCCCACGTTATACCTGTGGAATTTTATCACCTACCTAGCATAACAATTATGATAACAGGATTGCGTAGCACTACTTAACTTGACGTATTTATACTTTGCTTCTCTTGGAGTATTTCTTTGTTTATCTGGGCTAGATAGTGAAAAAAAGAAAACATAAAATTATTTGTCGTATAAATTTAAGTTTGGCTTTTTCCTTCTTCCCCTCTAAAAAAAATCCGGGATGTTAACCTTGTTTCAAAACAGGAAGTTGTGGGTACGCGGAAGTGGCTTATTCCTTTACGCTCATGGCTTAACTACGAATTTAAGAAAATGAGTAAGCAGTCATTGTAACTTTCAATTCCCACCGGTAACTTATGACTTTAGTGCATTAATGTGCAAATTTTACCGAATCTCATTCTAGGACTGCTGAGTACGTACTTTGAAGAAACTAAGTTGAATGTACTGAATGTTTACGACCAACATTCAGGCACATGGTTGAAGATGCCTTTGTCATGGGAGATGTATGTGCCTGATGTAAAATCGCGGCTTGCCATCATTCAGGAGACATTTCCATATTGGACTGATACCTTTGAGATACTTGCATTGTTGAGACAGTGTAATTATGATCTTGACGAGGTCCTTAGCACATACATGACGCTGTTTGAGGACGCGGAGCCCACTAGCAAAAAGAATGCTTTGAAGCTTGAAAATAGCTCGGCGATAAATGAAGAGCAAGCTGCAGAGATAGAAAGCTTGACGATTAGAATCGGACAGCTAGAGGAGCAACTCCGAGATAAAGATTCTCAGTTGGAAGATTCTCAAAGAAGGAATTCGGACTTACAAGAAAAGCTAAGATCAGCAGAAGAAATTGCCAGGAAACTTCAGATCAAAGGGACAAGTTTACAACAGGAGATTCAGCGGCTTAAATCTGGGCAAACGCAATCTCAACAACCGGTTGTGGCAACGGTTGCTGTGGTGACTCCCAACGAAAAGAAGGTTTCTAGGGAAACCTGTCTGCACATCAAGTCCTCAATTAAATTCTTTTCTGAGAAGTTAGCGGAATTGCGGAATTGTTTTTCAAGCGAAATGGATGGACTTTATTCAGTTTTAAATCAGGCGCAAGGGTCTTTGCGTAAGATGAAACAACAAAACCAAGGCTCAAGCAAGGAACTGATAGAACTTCGTGCTTTATATCATAGAGAAGTACTTGAAAGAAAACTTTTGTACAATAAACTCCAAGAACTGCGCGGAAACATCAGGGTATTTTGCAGATGTCGCTTTGATCCTAATGCAGATGATGTACTTAATTTCTCAACGGATCAAGACATAAGTTTGGTGTCAGCAACGGGACAGAAAAAGTCCTTTAGATTTGACCGAGTTTTCTCTCCCACCAGTACTCAGGAAGAAGTCTTCCAAGACACTCTTCCTCTTCTTACGTCATGTGTTGATGGCTACAATGTTTGTATCATGGCTTACGGTCAAACAGGTACGTGTTCATAACGCAATCTTAATCGTTTCTTTAAGGCCTCCATTTTTCATGTGAGTGGCACAGAAGAAAAAAAAAAATTCTGGCATTGAATATTATTTATCTGGTGGCCTTTGAGAAGTTTTGTCATCTGCGCATTTCAGCTCCTTAGGTCTACTTTTGTGGTACATGAACATCGATTTTACCTTCTTTTTTTAGGTGCAGGGAAAACTTACACCATGATGGGACCAGACAATGATCCCGGAGTAAATATCCGATCGATTCTAGAACTCCTTCGAGTATGCGACGAACGAACCACTGTGGACTATAGTATGTGTGTTTCCATGGTGGAAGTCTATAACGAAACGGTGAGAGATCTGCTCAGTGAGAACAGAAACTTACAGCAACTGACCATTCAAATGAGGAACAAACAACTCGTCATTACCGATGTCACTGAAATTGATGTGAAATCTGCTGCTGATATCAAAGGCATCATGGAGAAAGGTATACGGTTTGTTCAATGTCTGAAATTTTTGGTACCTTTACTATTCACGAGGTGGTAAACAAGGAACTATGCACGCGGATGTATATTCCTGTTTGGTTTCCTTCAGCTTGTTTCATGTTCAAATCGATTTTGTCTTTGAGATCCATACATGACGGCCACTAACATTGCCCTTGTTGAAGGTGCTTCACAAATACTCAACGTTTTACGCCCTAACGTCAGTATAAATATTCTCCGTATTGTCCTCGTGCATATCTTAGGTGCTGACAAAGCGAATATGTTTATCAATCAAGAGCGTCCAGAGTTAGCGATCATTTATTTTATCCTAGTCCCGGTAATGTTTAATTATTGATTGGAAAAATTAGATGCTTGTCACTCTTTGGCGTTAATGCGGTTGAGTCTCCGAAAAAGATCGAGTCCTGAACTACCGTGTGAGGAATGGACCAAATTGCTTCATATTTTCGTAAAAAGCGAGTACAAATCGAAAGTTTACGAGCAATTAACCGACAGCAGGCGCTCTTCTGTTCTTTTTGTGCAATTTCAGGTGGCCAGAACCGTTCAGTGGGCGCTACTAAAATGAACACAGACAGCTCTCGCTCCCATTTGTTACTCCTCTTGAAACTTCATGGCACAGATCGCGTGACAAATGCCGTCACACGCGGTACGCTGACCCTTGTAGACCTTGCAGGCTCAGAGAGGATTTCCAAGACTGAAGCTACGGGACAAAGGCTCGTGGAAGCGGCAGCCATCAACAAATCTCTTTCAGCGCTTGGTCAAGTATTTGGAGCGTTAAGGACGAATGCAATGCACGTACCTTACAGAAACTCCAAGTTAACTCAATTAATACAGAGCTCTCTTGGGGGAGACGGTAAGGCGTGTTTGTTCGTCAATGTCAGCCCGCTCGCCAGTAACCTTAGCGAGACGGCGAGTACGTTACAGTTTGGGTCAGCGGCCAAACAAGTAGAACTTGGAAAGGCCAAACAGAACATAACACAAGTACCAAAGAAAAACTAACCGGATAAAATAAGGAGTTAAAATCAGCAAGGACTGGTTGACATTCAAGTATCTAATGTTCCAGGGCTCGTTTTTCGAAAGGTCCAATAACTTCACGGGTCCTAAACCATTTTATAATATCCAAATACGAGGAGTCGTAGAGCAGATTTTTGTTCAAGAGCCAGTCAGTTCTGTTTTGTTTCCTTGTAAAACACTTTTCAAATTTAAAAATTATTTATATCTCGATCTTTAATGTAAACAAAGCAAGCAAAAAACTGAGCCTTTCAGGATCGGTAACTATCGCATCTTTTGAGAAACGAGTCCCGGAAGGGAAATAGTAAGCCAAACAGTTTTGAACGTTAATAATTTATTTTCCAGCCATTAACCATTTCACTCCTAAGATAAAAAGATATATTCTCCCCACTTTCGGCCATGAGAATTTTGTGTTGATTCTAAGAATATTCCCCAATTTATTTTTTTATTTGATCTTCTCACCTCTCTGTTTGAAAATGAATTGACATCGTAGGGAACGCCAGGTAGTGAAGGGGTCAATATAGGAAGCAGATGTATTTTCGTAAACAGAAACATTAACCGGCGCAGCCTATATTGTATTATTAAAACTAGATCATTGGATAATGCAATTCAAGACTTTTTATTGGCTTAGCCATTATGGTATATCAGCCAATATACCATAATCTACAAATATGGCAAGCGTACGTGTCAGCTTAAAATTGAAAGGGAGCTAAAAATTTAATAAAATTTAATAATTTAATTTAACGTTTTGTATAAAACAATTATTCCACTCGCGCTTGTTGGATATGAGATGATTATAGCCAACTCGGCGCGACGCGCCTCGTTGGCTATCTATCATCTCATATCCAACGCGCGCTCGTGGAATAATTGTTAAATGATACATGTATATTAATCCTTCTGAAAATTTATATTGTGGATATTGATTTTATAAAAAACGTCAAAAAGATTTGGATTCAGTAATTTATTATTATCCGCCGCATTTATGATAAGGTAAAAAGTATATTTTACAACATAGCAAATGCCAGCAGGTTTGCCTAAAATACTCTTCGTTACTTGTAGATTTTTTTGAATTTCTTTAAGACTCTGAGTTGCCAACCAGTCTAGCTTTCTTACATTACACTTTCACTACATTTCAATTACAGACGATTTCTGGTGTAGTAAAATCGCAGCTTAACGATTGGCAAATGTCTATCAGAGCAATGTTCAAACTCCTTACGCTGGTAAAGAATTGCAATTTAGCGGATCGCTCAGGGAACTCAACTTGGAAATGCGCCCATCACAGCCGTGGAATTCCAGCCGATCACAGTTGAGCATAAAAGTTCATAAGGTGATGCATATCAAGTAGGACTTTAGATACCAGGGTCACTTACTTAAAACTTACTAATTCGAGTACGGGAAACGAACGACGAATTTGCGCAGTTTACTTGTTTTTACTTTGAATTCTCTCTGGCTTCTTGTAACGTGTTCCATTGATCTGATTTTCCATTGTGATAACTCTGGTGTTCAAAAGCGCACTACTGTTTTTGCATTGCTTTTGACTTCCCTTTGTAAAAGACAGTTCGTTAATCGCTTTAGATCCAAACACAACCGCATAACCAACGTTTGAACAACGTTCAACGCAAGATAATTATGAATAAAACGGAAGTTAATGTATTAAGAATCTCCATTTTCATTTGACTTACGATATTAGTAAATATGCTATGTACAGTTTGGCTCCCTTTTTAAGGTGAATGGTGGCCATCTCTGTTTCAAACTGGAACTTACACCGGTTCGGAAACCAAATTAATTCAAATTAGAAAGAACCATGAAACTTAAAACTTTAAGTTTTGAAAAAAAATACCGGTGTTGTTTCATGGGCGACAAAGGACTTTAAAGACACAACTATTGAATGAAATGCCCGAGACATAAATTATTGAAAAAGCCAAGGAAAAAAAGAGAGGTGGTTTAAAAAAAAAAGGAAAAAAATATGGAATGGAAGAAGAATGGACTGAGAGGTAAATGTTCACCCTTCAGAATTCGAAGTTCCCACACGCTTTCTCTTATCCCTTCTAAACTTCGGCGCGCTCTCTATCTTTCTATCTAATACCTAACTTCTAACAAGAGCTTCGGCGTTATGAAAAGGGGCCCTCTTAAAGCTTTTTTAAACCATTTTTTTCCCAACAACATTGTCATTGTATTTGTTCAGTTAATAAAATATTTTCCTCGCTTAGTTTTGGGTAAGTTTTTGGTTAATATTACTGAACTGGCATAGTACACATCCAAAGTTTCAAATAGAGGCTCCGAAAAGTCCAGTGGGGAGTCGGGTGAGGCTCTGTCGAAGCCTTCTTTACCAACCAACCAGTACGTTGTCACTAGTCCTTGCCTCTGTAAAATATGGACAAAAAAAGAAAACACCATATGAAGATGTCAAATGAAAGGAAATTGACAAAAATATTACTTTGATTAAAATAATCAAACAGTCGAAATTATGAAGCCTAATTGGTAAGGGTTTAACGAAAAGTGCTATATTTTGAATTAAGGTTTCCAAACGTTTCGAGCTTGGACCTTCCATTTGTGCAGAGGAAGATGTTCGTTGTATTCGTTGTACTATTTATATGCGCCATGGATTCAATAAAAAAATTCCTGAGGCCTATTCCATTCTGGAGGCATTATTTGTCGATCAATTAGCTAGAGAACTGCGTCTCAGTGTGATGGGCAGAAAAATAGGTCGTCTGTTTGCGGTTACTATTAATGACAGACAACTCTCATTCAACATAGAAAATAATCCCAGAGTTATCAACGGGAAAAGTAACGGATGCATGATCTGAAATGAGTAGGCGACCAAAATATATTATGCTTGCGTTGCAAGCATGTCGTGTTTCAAAGCAATATGCCCAGTTTGATGGTCTAAGGGTGCGCTTCCCCAGAAAAACTTGAAATTTGAAACTCTCTGAGAGGTTATTTCCAGCATTCTGGGACTTTTTTTTTTAGGCAATGCTTTCAGTCAGACATTGGTGTTAGAATCGGTTCAAAATACTGTACCGGCTTCTTATGACAACTGTTTAATCCCTTAGTCAGTTTCCTGTTTACCTCCGAGGTATTTTCGTACCTTAATTTGGCACTTACCCCTCTCACCCGAGGTATTTTCGCACCTTAATTTGGACCTGACCCCTCTCCCTCGAAGTATTTTCGTACCTTAATTTGGACCTGACCCCTCTCCTCCAGGTAAAAACCACCAACTTCAACCAACCTCGAATGTGAATCGCTGCTCACGTGGATGCGCAAAGCTTGAGAAATGTGTGAAGAAGAGAATCCTCATTAGAATATATAAAAATCACAATTACCTTAGTATCTAAAGTACGGGCGGAGAGTTTGATGGATTTTTAGCAGGAATTTAACTCGGAATGATAGAGAATTTACAGCGTGCGCAGTACTTACGTAAACACGTGCTTTCCAGCTTAGACGCGATGATGACCGTGTGACCATAAAGACAAAACCGTGGCATAGTCACACCAATAACTGCTGCCACCACTGGACCTGTAAATGTAGAAAAAAATACGGGAAACAGTTAAAGCACCATTACTGCTTCGCGACGTTAGTGGCGTTGTAGGTAATTACAGTCTATCATTGAACAATCAATCTCAGAGAGAACGTAAAGAGGGCACGACTAAGAAAAAAAGTGATCAAACGTCCGCGCACGTGCGAACGTTGAATTGGCTGGGTGGTGTACTTTGAGGCTATCAGAACGCAGTTATACTACCGAAGTTTTGAAAAATTACACGAGCTAGTTAGCGCCGGCGTTTGAAAATCATATCACTTTTTTGATAAAGAGCAAAACAAAATGATGAATCAACACGTTGCCCGTAATTACACAAAGTTAAAGTTCGAAAAGTCTGGAGTTTTCTTTTTCCTTACTTTTGTTCCTATTATAGATTTCCGTGTTTTTCTATATTTTGCTTGACTGTGGTTTAATCTTACGCTTTTCCTTTGAAATACGGAAATCGGCACGCGGCCAGTCAAAACTGAACCCTTGGGTATGCTTGACGCTCGACCGCACGTGTACGATGTATACGCCAAAGACGTCATGGAGAAGAACAATACATAAGGAAAACAATGACAAGACAAGATGCCAGAAATCCTTCCTACCCGTGTTGATGCCAATGCGCAGTTGCAGTTGATGGTCTGTGGCAGATGCCGCACCCGAAACACAGTCATGTGACTGAGGAGCTTTAGTGCCATGCTTGCAATTTCACTAGCATGTCTGATGCCATTCTTCTTCGGACAACCACTGACAACAACGTAGGCATCACCAACTGTCTCCACCTGACAGAGAAAAACTATCATTTCATTTTTTTTTTTAATATAGAGTGACCCTTTTTTTACGAAACTCTGAAAGGTGACACTCTTTTACGGAAAAGAAAAAGAGCCAGAAAACCACCGGGGCAAGAGAGAGAGGTTGGGTTCGATATTGCGGACTTTTAGGAGGAGAACAACCGCAAAACAACGTCTTAAAAATTCCAGTTGTTAAGGTGAGTTTACCCTGTATACGTCAAAACGATTGATAATTTCATCAAAAGACATACAAATCATTCAAAAAGCCCACAATCTGCAACAAGAAAAGAGGGAATTATCAATGTATTCCGCCATATGTCTGTGTTCATCATAATATGTACTTATTGACCGAGAAGAAGGGCTGGACAGGAAAATATTTGGCTCAAGGTCATGACGTACGGACCGAGCGCAGCGAGGTCCGTGCCTCATGACCGAGAGCCAAATATTTTCCAGTCCCGCTCGACCAAACTCAGTCAATAAGCATTTTATAATCACTAAGTGTTGTAAATTTCAACATAAATAGGTTGCGATAGACGGGCACACGCAGCTAAATGAGTGCAAGTAAAAATTTTCCTTCATTTTCTCAAGGCAGAACAAGAAAATCCTAATTCTATAAAAAGCGCGACTTTTTTTTTCTCGTCTTCTGTTTTCCTTTAAGTTTTTGCAACAAAGCCACGTGAGGGCAGCAGGGCCGGACGGTTTTTCTCTGGACCGGCTCACGTCAACCCGTCCGGCCCTACACGTCTGTTCCCAGTATGGTGTTCTATGAGATTGCGCGAACGGGGCCGGACGGGTCGTATGATAAATCTACTTATTTCACTTATTGCTCTGAACTGATCTTTTGAAAATATCTTAAAGCTCTCCAATAAGTTTCCGTAGTTTCCTAAACCACGTAGCTACCTTCCATAGAAGTCATAGAGAGACGCACTAATCATGGAGAGCTTCCCAAAATCGGTACAATACCATGGCTGAATGCTATGCGGGACTTAAGCCCCCGTAGCCCTAGTCTTGTGATTTGGTGCATAATAGGGAAGCTGAGATTTATTAGCGTCTGTTGTGTAGTTACATACCTCCAGCCGAGAACTCATGGAGGCCAGCTTGGTGAAGCCGACAATGTCACTGAAGAAGATGGTGACTTCCTCAAATCCCTCGGCCTGCACGGTGTTATCAGACTTCAGCTGGTCATCTACCAAACTAAAAACATTAAAAAAGAACTTTTAGAGCGGATATTGACTGAGTGTCGAGAGAAATACGGGTTTGATCTGTCCGGCTTTGCTTCACTAATCCAATCGCACTTAGTCTCTCATGTGCAGCCGCCCCGAGTAGCAGTAGGATGGGATGATTTTGCTTCAAGTTCTGATTGGCTGCCGGTGATAGCTATCCTAATTGGCATTAGCCTTTGTGATCAATTTGGTTTTACGACACTCATTTGAACAGTACTGACCATTCATTTATACCACAGTTTTTGTCCAAGAAGCCAGAGTAACTCTGCTCCATGAGTGGTGCAGAGGACTCGCGACACTTTGTGGGAAAGGGAAACCTCACTGTCCCTTTCCATACGAATTATGAAGCCTCTCCCTGCTCAGATAATTCTTTGCTTTCTCTTACGACGGTCGATCACATACGACAAACAAACTGTTACATGTTTTTCCTACTTACGGCGGAAGTAGTCGGTAGAGGATTTTCTCGGATTTTTCTTTCTCTTCATTTAACTGCCTGGTTCGTTCCTCAACCAGCTGCTCCAAGTGATTAGCATGTTTCTCCATCATAGTGACCATGTTTTCTATGATGTTGGATCCTCTGAGGAAATAAGTCGTGTCAGGTTTGATGTCAAGGGAAATTATATGCGATACAAGACTCATGCACTGTCGTACCTGGAATTTCGAACGGATCGAGTGGGGGGAGGGGAGGGGGGTTCCCAATTTAGTGTGCTTATGGCTTTTGCAGGAATTTCAGGTCTTTTTTCATCACAATAAATCCTTTTTCTTGAGTGGAGGGAAGAGTCATATGCATAGTCGTTATTCCAAAGGTATGTCTGAAAACAGTAAGTAAAAAAAGAATCCTTATGTACTTCACTACGGTATACCTGCCACTTTCTTTCTTGAGCCGCTCTACAGTGCGGTAGAAATGCGGCCTTTCCTCGGGTTCGTCATTCCAGCAATCTACCATCAGCTCTATGTATTTCGGCTTCATTTCAATGGATGGAACATCAGGACGGAAAGGAGGGTCCTCACGAGCCACAACACGGTGTATTATTACTGTAGCGGGAGAAGTGCAAAAATAGAAGAATGAAATTGAGGAGCTGATTTCAAAAGAGAAGAGTGAAAGACGGGGTGGCCAGGTCTTTGAATTATATTTTAAGGCATGACACTTTTCTCTCACAATGACATTCTCTATACGGGGTTATAAACATATGCCTTTGAAATGCGAAGAAAACTTGAAAGATCGCTGAGGTATTCTACGTGCGATTCACTTGCACCCCGCCTGTGGAGTGCAGCAATACTCCCAGTCGCTTTGACGCAATTAAAACTGGGATAAACTCCAGAAAAAAAAGGTGAAAATGTCTTTGACGACGTAACCAACCATTTCTGTCCGACCCAGCTCGCCCACCTTTAGGTTGCAGCATTTTTCTGCTATAAGGCTCCAACCGAAAGGCCACCTCTTGAAGGAGTATTCCATAGCTGTACACATCTCCTTTCTGGGAAAACCCCTCTCGCTCCACCTTACTGATATTGATGTGCTCAGGTGCGGTCTACAGGAGATCTAACATGGCATAAGAAAAGGTAGTAACCATAAGCTTACCTCTTAAGCATTGGAAAGGTTACTTATTGTTTATTGTTAACCTACTATTACTGGCAAAAGCTCTTGCCATACTTCAATTATCTCCCATACAAAAATATGAGAACATAGTTGACTCCTTCAAAAGAATGCAAACACCAGTCAAACGTAACACATCGATCCTGCAAAAACACGTCGACAATGCGCATCAAAATGCAAATCCCAGACGCTTCCGAACTCCTGTGGGAATAGATGCAAAGAGGAGACTTACCAAAATACATCTTGTGTAAGCTCTTGGTATTCTCTTGTCCAGCTTTGAATTCATGCAGACCCCAGTCTGTAATCTTGACAACCCAATGACTGTCAATCACGCATCGAGTCGATGTCAGGTTGCCATGGAATTTGACAGAGGTTTTGTGGAGGTATTTCATACCCTAACATAAAGTGAAGATAAGTGATCTGTTAAAGAAAATAATTATCATTGCACACGATCACTCAAAACAGTCAGCAAGATAGTAAATAATCGATCATTTACTTGAATCATTTCGAAAACTGAATCACTGAGCCCTCCTACAATTTTTCAATTTTTATTCTCGCCAATAGTAAAAGGCTAGTGGGGCTCACATAGTTCCGTCTTGAGCTATCAACACTGAGGACAAAACAGGGTATACTTTTGCTCTTATAGGCTATGACACCTGGTACTATTTTTATGAAAAATCATCACAAATTATGTGATAAAGCCTCTTGAAGCCGGTTAATAAAGGACACAACCAGGAGGACATTACTTTTGTTACACTTGGATATCAGTCATAATTTGCGACGTTGGGGGATGGGGGGGGGGGGGCGGGCGGGAGGGGAGAGGAGGATTTTAGGGGTATCACATGGTTTATAGGGGTAACGGAGGGAGGGGATCAGTCGTTGCCAATAAAGCATAAAGGGGGAAGGGCTATAAAAAAATTAACTTCCAATTACTGCCAATATATGGGGAAGGGAGGTCATGAGACGATCACAGAGCCTTGTGGGGGGACTAGGTAAGTTTTATCTTGACACAGCCAAAATCCACCCACCTTCCCTCCCCCCCTAAAATAAATTATGACGGATCCTTTATTGAATCCATGTTCCCCTCCAGAAATTACATAAAAAAGCCCTCAGATGACTTCAATATGTTGTAGGCACAAAATCGCAGTACAA
The DNA here is from genome assembly GCF_964205215.1 of Stylophora pistillata. Lineage (NCBI taxonomy): Eukaryota > Metazoa > Cnidaria > Anthozoa > Scleractinia > Pocilloporidae > Stylophora > Stylophora pistillata. The sequence goes on along the minus strand of NC_142526.1, from coordinate 23,542,780 downwards.
GGGTCGCAGGCAAGTGTTCTTCTATGAACCATTTTCTTAAACAGATGTACGTTTACATCTAGACTAGACAAGAAAAAAGATAAATGTTCTCATTACCGCCGCAAGGTCGATAGCCATTGACAGTTTGAATACATAGTCGATCTTATACTCGTCGTTAGCCAAGACGTCCTAATTAGATTAAAACGAAGAATATTTCATGAAAAAAAATGTTACGTCTGTTTTCGAGCAAGGTGTACACCCAGCTGGAGATTATCCCAGTTTCCTTGCACGAGGCGACTACTCCCCCCTGGATGGGATGCTAGTCCATTGCAAGGTTCCACCCCATCAAGCGAGGTCATTTTACGGTGGAATCAGAAGAGCTTCCGTGTAAGTACATGTGACCTTATGGCTTGGATTCCAAGAAAAGTCTGATTTTAAATCTTGCTCGAGATTATTGTACAATGTTATGGTTCTGGGACTTATCTGAGTTCACAACCTGGTAATATGGATAGAGAAATCCATATTACCGGTCATATGTTGCGATTAATGGGCACGATGATGTGAAATTTAATTTGTTTAAATTTCACAAGTTATTGGCGAGCACAATATATCTTACATTCCTTTAAGACGTTGAATTTACAGAGAGCGATATACGGGAATCCCGTCTTGCGCTCTACAGCAAAATCTTTAACCTTTTGACGCATTTGTCCTTGACTGGCATGGATCGAAATATTTGGCTCCAAATAAAAAGTAAACAAGTGAACGAGCAAATGGTCGAGGAAAGCTTTTAAAAATGCCTAGACCAGCACCCAATGCAAATCATGAAAGCTTTAGCGGTTTGAATCATCAAGAGATACTTAAGGCCGGAATTACTATATAAGAACTTGCCTTTAAGCTTCCTTTTTTGCAGTACGACCAAACCATCATAATAGGGACTTTTAGCAAACCACGACGGCTACGGCATCGAGAACGTGGAAAAACAATAGATCTAATTGGCAGAACAATAGCCCAGCACGTGCGTTTTGAAACTTTGTACATTTCTTAGCCGTTGTTTGCAAATCAACAACGTGAAATCACCAAAATTTGCGTCGTCTGCGAAGCGAAACCGCGGCGGCAAATTATTTTAATTTACAATTGGAATTCAACGCTACTTTTATGCGTTACGATGAGTTTGAGGTCTGGCGCCCTATGAGACAGTAAACATATGCAGCCATTTTCGAAATTTTAACTAAAAGTAGAAACTCATTTTTTAATCGAAGTCTTCCGCGGCGTTGCCTTCCTGACTGCTGAAAGTCCCTAATGTTGGGTGACTCAATGCACGCTCCAATGAAAGGATTTAGGTTTTCATGGCTGATGTCCCGTACCTTGAAAGAAATGATATTCAGTTACTCCGCATTATGACCTGAACTTAATGCGATATGACAATGAGGTGATATAAACTGGTAAAATAAGCCTTGTACACAAATCAGAATCTTCACAAAAGAGGAAGAAAAAGTAGAAAGAGATAAGTCCTGTGGGTGTACATCCCAGAAGCATCCCACAAAATGTGCAATTTTTCACTAGCATCTCCGGTACATTAGTAAAAAAATCTAGGATACACTTCTTTGAACGTCTATGCTTTAAGACCACTAACACGATGGTGGATTTTTATATAAAAAGCTTATTTGATTTCTAAACTGTTTGAGCTGAATTAGAATTTCTCGAGTCATGTGAACAGTTTTCTTGTTCAACCGCTTTATCGCCACAGTTCGACCTTTAAAAATATCGAGTAAACCCAAATAAATTTAAGAAAATTGAAAGCTATCACACCCAAAGGAATCAACCACATTTCAAACTTCTATTTCTGGCTAATCATAGTCCTCAAACGCCTGGCAAGGGCTACTCCCGTAATTCCTTGCGATAGGGACTTTAAGCAGTCAGGACGGCAACGCCACGGAATCGAAGACGTCGATCGAAAAATGAGTTTCTACTTTTAGTTAAAATTTCGAAAATGGCTGCATGTGTTTACCGTATCATAGGGCGCCAGACCTCAAACTCAACATAACGCATAAAAGAAGCGTTGAGTTCCAAATGTAAATTAAAATAATTTGCCGCCGCGGTTTCGCTTCGCAGACGACGCAAATTTTGGTGATTTCACGTTGTTGTTTTGCAAAGGACGGCTAAGAAATGTACAAAGTTTTAAAACGCGCGTGCTGGGCTATTGTTCTGCCAATTAGATCTATTGTTTTTTCTCGTTTTCGTTGCCGTAGCCGCCGTGGTTTGCTTAAAGTCCCTGATATCCACCAAAGCTACGGTTGCAAGACTCCCCTTCCACTTCTCTTCACCTGCCTCTCCCACGCGTCTCTATTTTGATAGTTTCTTCTTTGATAGTTTGCCGTTCAAAAGGGCGGATAACGCTGTCCGAAGGTGAAATCGCTATCCAGCGGATAACTGTAACAAAGCATACTGCGCTATCCACTGGATAGAGATTTATTTATCTAGTGGATAGCGTTATCCATCCTCTTATAACCGAGGCCTGGACTTTAGAGCAAAGGTCTGGAATAGTGGCATTCCCTTGTCATATAGAGCATGCAGCAAGTCTTTACTTAACCACATGCCGAGACTATTCCTCCGTAGTTTTCTTACTTGATAGTTGCCGATGATGGTAAAGATTTGCTCTGTGTTTGCTGATGCGTTGGAGGCGGCTGTTGTTTGCTCCTCTTGAAACAGTGGGCTGGTGAAGGGCTTGACGGCTTTGATCGCGTTCACGTTCAACTCTTCACTAGTTTTCGTTTGCTGGAAATTTAAGTAAAGACGATTAGAGGGTGTTTATGTAGGTCACGGTGTAGAATACCAGGCAGGATAATTCCAAAAAGGTTCCCCGCCTTTTCAAATTATAAAATCATATCCATCTATGAAATTTTCATGTCTTGACAGCAATAATTTTGTTCCGAAATAATTTGAAAACGACCAGGTAATGCAGACAATACTTTTCGTTGTTATTTATTCAAATCCCATGACCTTTTGGGACACACGGCTGATGAAAGTCCTACTTGCAAGATCAGACCAACTGATCAACTATAAACCTCGCATGGAATTTTGCTTTACTTCGCTATGATTGACCCACAAAATTCGCTCCAGTGCACTACATCAATCAATCAGATTCAAAACTTTCACTAATCGCGACTCGATCACTCGCATTTTTTCGCTTGTATCTACTTTGGGTTCTCATCGGTTCTCTATAGTATTCCAGTTTTTATATAAATGCAAGATATATATGGTTACAACGCGGAAATTTGCCGGATGGAGACGAACAGTCGATGGATTCCGCTTGAAAGTAGTCACTCCCTGTGATTGAGCTTCTCCTGATCCACCGTGATCCTGAATATGCAGATCATCGTAACGAAGTTTCCATGACTTGTTTTGAGCCAGATCTGTTTCATAACGAAGTTTCCTGCAAGCGAATAAGTGTACACGAATTACGATTTGTCAAAGATAAGAAATCATTTTCTTAAGTGACGTTTTTGTTATTAAAGATTTTGCTTAAGAATATATATAGTTTCTCTTGTGTGATAATTCTTGAGGGTTTCGGATGTCTGCTTGGCTTGTTCACTTCAAAAGACAAAAGACCAAGCGAGACAGATCAAAACAGTGTCTTTCTCGTCTAAAAGCTTAAGTGAGTACTAAGGCGATTTCATGGAAACAAAGAGATCATCATGATCTCTCGTGGAAAAGTATCATTACTACTTATAGATAACTTGCAGTGGAGTATCATCCCGTCCAGGTTGGGGTGGGGGTGGGTTGGGGGGTCGGGAGCAGATGCAACACCCGTAATCGCTCCCTGCTGTGAATACTAGGGAAGGAGGCGTCACATATGCGTTACTAGACTTTAAGGAGTCAGCGTGTTAGCTTTATATGCAGCGTATATAAAGCGGGCTTAGCGAATAGATTACTAACCTTATGATAAGGAAAAACATCAATGCTAAGAACACAACACCAGTGGTAGACGCCCCAATAACCACATTGACCAACTGTTGAGTTGCTAGATTGGAAGAGAAGGAAAATGAAGAATGACGAAAAGAAGATGATGTGTTCTACAGCCTGGTGACTAAACTGGAAGATGATGTCGTTCAGCCATTAACACAGACATACTGCAGATTTTTTTCAAAGCGCAGGCCTTTAAATTGAGCGTCGTGATGCCATAATCAGAGTAATCACAAAAAACATTCCGAGTGAGGGAAATTATCACTAGGAACCAAAGAGCACTTAAGGTAGGACAAGAGAACTGACTGCTTGAAGCTCGGAAAACGTGAATGTATTCTTACCTTCTCTTCCCTGCTCCAGGCACAATTCTTTTTCCCATCCACTCCTTGGCTTATCAAGAGGAGGATTGGTGCGTCGTCCTGCCCAGATCACCCTCACGTCTGTCAAGTAAAGTTTTCTCAGCGAATTTTTTCAACAACAGAAAATTTTCATTCACTCTCTCTCCTTCCCACCCTTTGAATCTCAAACCAAAATAGCTGCACTGGAGCCTTCATTGCTTCATTGGGCCTTTTAGACACGACTGACCCAAGCTCAGTCATTAGAGAGATTTAGCACCACGTTTACGTGAAACGCCAAACGTCAGCTTGCCCTTTCACGTTTCACTTAAAATAGTGCGAACTTTACTGCTTTAGCTTCGCGGGAGCTCACGTCTTGGTGGATTTGAAGGCCCCCGAGTATGACTTACAAGGAATAGTTTTGGTGCCCTTTTCCGGAAATTAACTTCTACTCTGTGAGAGAAAAAGTGAAGAAAATATTGAGTACACTGCAAAAGCGACATAGGTTGCTTTCACGTTGAAATGGCAAAGCGCAACCGGCAAATGTGAAAAAATGGCGGGAAAAACAAGGTCACGTGGTCACTCTTGCCGTTCACGTTTCGCGTAAACGCGGTGTTAAATCTCTCTATTGAGGGGGAAAAAGAAAGCTTATCGACTGAAGTGCAGGAACACGCAAGTAACCAAGTAGCGATTGGATTTAGTTATGCATTTGAACAGTTGAGAAGGTTTCGCGAGTTTTCCAAAACCAATCAAAAAGCGAAGTTAAGCAAAATGAAAGCAATGATCCCGGATTATATTTAGCACTCGACTGAAAAACCAATTCCTGGTGTATTGCGGCTGGGATACGTTTGAAGTCACCAAATTTATGTTTTATTATTAAAATAACTTATTACCCCCATTGCTGCTGAGTTTGGCAGAACACTTTTCAAAAGTAAGATGTGAAGGTTCTAACTGGTTGATTTAAATAAACCTGTTAACACCGCTGTTTGTCTTTATTAGAGTATTGAACACAGTCGTATCAAAATTTGTGCAATGCTTTCTTTATCTACGGAATCGACAAAAGAATTCTACAGCACCTGAGAAATTATGCTGAAATAATTATTCGCCGAAGGCGAAGTGAATATTATTGAATAATCACTGGATCGAAAAAAAAAAAAAAAGGCAAAAATGATGATGAAATTACCTCTCAGACTAAAGCCTCCGGTAGAATGATTGTAATCAGCGATGTTCTGGAAACTTCCATTCACGTAATACTTTAATGCTTAAAGTAATCTGAATAATCTGGGTCACGATCGCCTGATTCGTCAATTCGAACCGTTACCGAGACACCTGGGTTATCGAAAATGACTAAATTAAAAGCGTCTAGACTCATTAAAAAAAAAAAAAAAAAAAAAAAAAAAACGGGCAATCTTGAATGCAAACTCGAAAAGAGAACTTTAAAATGGAGGCTTGATGTTGAACTTTCTACTGATGAAATGCAAATGCTTTTGGCTACAATTTACTTTTTCTCACCAGGGAAAGTGGAAGGAGATTGCATTGAAAGGAAAGAGACAACGAACAGACAGTTTACATTCTTTCTTTGTTTCCGAGCTTCTTCGAAAAATCTCGATTTCATGCACTCGACCCAGTCTCTTGTATCGCTGCCAATCACATGGATTTTGAGGTCTTTATGCTATTTCAGTGTCGAACAATCGCCAATCTTCAAATTCCATGTTGAGCATTCTGTGCACGATAGCTCGCCCATCTTTTTTGTCCCCTCCGGCTGCCAAAGTCTCATTTAGTGCAATGGCGTATAAATAAATGGCATCGTATATGGCTCCAGCGTACACTTCCACCTGTATAGCAAAATAACCATATCATCAACTATTGACGGTTCATTATCAATTAGCGAATAAACTAATAGACGGGATTGGTGTGACTGTGACTGCTCGTGATCAAACAGTGAGGACTTGCAATAACAGCCCTCTTAGAGTCAGAGAGAACAAACAACTGAGGCGACTTGATTTGTAACAGTTTAAGAGAAATACTTTTGATAAAAGTTTTCTTTCTTTAACCCGACAAACCCCAAGAGTGATTAACACCCAGTCTTTCCTCACAATATGCCTTGTGTTGAAATGGTTTTGAACTATACGCTAATCAGTGAATTTTGTCACCAGGATACGCCTAAATATTTTCCTCCGGCATGCACCCGAAACGTGTTCTGGCAACGATGATGATGCGTTTTCGTGAATTCATAACGATCTCTTTCCCTCTAAAATCAGTATCGTTTTTCTGAAGTCCTTCACTTTTACTTTACCACGTCAGGCCCTGCCTGCCTCGTAATCCTCCTACCTTTTCACTGTGATCAAACTGAATTTAAAAGGGGTAGTCCTTGAGTTTCTCTTTGACTTCTTTCGTAAATTGTTGCCAAAGTTCTGTGGTTGGCTCTCGGACATGAATGCTCAGAATCCCTCTAAACGCCAGCGCAGCCTCGACATCTCTGCCGTCATTACCCATAAAGGTGTTATTTCCAATGGCAGCAGATGGTAACAGATTGACAGTCAAGGCAGGAAAGCATAGTCCCCATTGAGCATATCCAGATCGTGAGCGACCAGGATTAGAGCCCGTATATCACCACCGTAACACAGCATTATAAAGACTATGGTAGAGAACAATACACCAATGATGGTGATGGCTTTACTGGCGGTTAACGGTTAAAATTTTGGCCATTTTACGGCTAACGGTTAACTTCCTTCCTTTGTGATTAAAAATAAATTTTTTACAGTAAACTTTTTTTCGATTAACGGTTAAAATTTGCCAATTTTTACGCTAAACGACTAAAGTTTTTCGGCCGAATAAACCAATAAACTCTCATCAATGTGAGAAACTGGGAAAGATTTTTAACGTGCTTGCTATTACTTCTCATGGTGACACAAAAGTTCTATCCATTGTAGCTAATTAGCCTTTAATTAGTTATGTTGTGCAACATTAGCTTCGCCAATTTTCCTACTCTTTTCATTATTTTTGTTTTATATTGTTGTTGTTCTTTTTTTTTTTCAATTTCCCGACAGTCCCCCGTTCATTTCGTCGTTTTGATCTACCCGTGGGAGTAAATGAACAGCTCTTTGTAGCATAGGTGCAGGAAAAAAAAGAACACATGCATTTTGCAGAAAATGAATACAAGGGCCGTGAAAGATCTTCTTTTTTGAGGACCTAGACAAAGAAAAGAATAATTTCTCGTCGAATTTTTGCTGAAAAGAACCAATAATAGCTGAAAAAAGAACCTGTTTTCTTTTTATCTTAACAATTTTTTCACCTATTTCTGGCTGTTTCTTTTGCAAGCATCAACACGCTCTTGCACTCCTCCCGCTCTGTTACGAGTACATGCCCTGGATTGAGGGTGTGTAAATAATGAATGTCAATATCGTGCTATAAAAAACACCTTCATCAGACCAGTCATGGCCAGTTGCCATATACTCTCTATAGACGCTATAATCCCGATACTTTTCCACTTGAAGTACCCAAGCACGGACATGAACAGGCCGCCCGTTTTGGAGAAGGATCCCACCGTTCTGGCGAACGTCTAGTAAATGCTTTTCTCTGATAGCTTACTCGATTCACAGCCCCAGGAGATCATAGGCAGATTCCACGAGGCTGCTAAGATGGCAGCGGGTTCAGAAATGATGTCGCATCCGTTCCCTATAATGGCGTCCACCCCTGAAATTTGAAACTCCACCGCTTGGTTCAGTCTTTCGGCAGGCAGGCACATGGAATCATTCCACAGGAACGTCATGTTGTACCCAAGAAGAGGGGTGGGATCTCTGTTGTTTTTGTCCACTGCAATGGTAATAGTAGACGCGGATGTTTTCCCGATTGGCCACTAGCCGGTCATTGGTAGCAAAACACCAATTTTCACTTCTTTCACGTTCTCGTCATAATGTAATGTAATCTTTATTTAAACACGATCAGTTCATCAGTCCATAAAAATACATATCACATACGCTAAGATATTTAAAATTCAAACTACATACTATAACACTAAAGCTGTTTTCCGTGAATGCCGTGCGTTATACTTAAAGAATGTCATTGATCTTACGTTTAAATACCCCCAGAGACTCTGTGTGCCTTATATCGCGGGGTAGACTGTTCCATAATGTGGCGCCATTGTAGCTAAAGCTTTTTCTGTAATAATTAGTGCGCGGTAATGGAACATTGAGCTTATTTTCAGAGTCCCTGAGGTCATAAGCAGAGTTACGCCACGTAAACTTTGAATATAGATACCCTGGAGCTAGCCCGTGCAGACATCTAAACATCATGGTGGCTTTATGGATTTCCTGCTGGCGTGCAAGATTTTTCCACCCTAAAAACTCGAGTAGCTCAGTTGCATCAGCATCATAGTTAGAGAATGTCAACACACGGCAAGGGCGTAGCCAGAATTTTTCAAAGGGGGGTCACAGAGGCTACTCACCATTTACAGCGCTGCTCTCCCGCGTGTATCAGCGGGCTCAGTCGTATTATCGCGGCATGAAGGCCCATATCAATGGCTTTTACGGCCAAGATATTGTCATGGCGTTTTCGCCACCTGAATATTGTAGGTTGTTTGCTCTAAAGAAGACCTACCAAGGGGGGGTCACGGGCACCCCAGGACCCCTCCTGGCTACGCCCTTGCACGGGCTGCTCTATTCTGCAATTTCTGCAGTTTGTCTCGTAGCGTTTTCCCACCGCTACCCCAAACAATGTCACAGTCATCAAAGTGAGGTTTTAATAAAGCTTGGAAAGTCAGTGTTGTATTCGCCGATGGCGCTCGAAAACAATAAGCAAAACAAGCCCGCTGCCAAGACTTCAGAAAAGTAGGTTCTCATTTTTTCCCTAGGGTGAAAATTTTTTGCTTCACGATCAGAATTACTGTCGACGGAAGCAAAAAACATCCTTCAGCTGAACGACACGGTCATTTCATAGCTCGACCAAAAAATATGCAAAAAATATGCTTTGATCAAAGCGGTCCTTTATGATATATTTTTTTACGTCACGTTTTCACGGTTTCAAGCTCACCGAATTAGCAGTAAGGTTTCTGCCTCAAAGACCTACCGCATTTTTTTTTAGCCAATCAGGTTGCTGGTTCCAGCTGTATCTTGACATAATAATCACAAACCTATTTGTGTCGCATTATCTAAACACGTCTTTGAAATCAGTCGGAATCGAGAAAGCACAGCTTTGCGGTCCTTGTGGCGAAGTTGTCCTGCACAAAGTAGGCTAGTTGCCCTGAGGCTGAAGAGAAGGCAATATTTCTCAACAAATTGTCTATTAGACTGAGATGATAGTGTTTGTCTATCATAACGTATAGACACCCCCTCCTCCTCCCTTAAATATTGACTTTTTTTGGATCACTAGACAAAACTGAGCTTGCCGAGTTACTTTCTCTGCTCGAGTTAACCTTATCATTTCTAAGATCTCATTAGTAACCACGCACCTCACTGTCTGCCACTGAATAATTCTTATCATGTTAGTTTAGAGAATCTGGTATTGGATCAACTAAATATTTTTTTCTTTATTCTCATCACTTGTCTGCTTGATATTGTATTGATATGGTGAGGAGAAATTCTGTCTTGGTCACACATGAGAGTTTTTACAATCTCCTTCGTCGATAATCACTCCCGCTTCTTTGTTCTCTTTTATAGTTCCTTAGGTTTGACTGATTAAACTTGATTCCTCCAGTCATTCGTCTTTTACGAATTTTGTTAGGAACAACTTTTCCGAACCCTAAAAGGTTCAAATTATTTCGTTACCCCCACCGACGCAGCGCCAAACAGTTTCTTTAGAAACTATCAGCCTAAAAGGCTGAGTTTGCTTCCATTTGTCATTGTCATCTTTTGTCTCATGGAGTTTGAATCCTGTGTTGGTCGACTTGCGGTGCAATCCTCAAATTGTTGGCGATCAAATTCCTTATAAAATTGATTGATCCGTTACCATTCCGATCCTTCACAATTCACAACAAAATTCTGTGTTCAGTGTTTTGTTTGATCACCCGAGCCGGCTTTCTTCGGTTGTAGACCGCACCAACACTCAGGGTCTTAAAATATAACTTAGAAAAATGTGTTACTTACACTACGGCATCTGCAAATGGTTACACGTTCTAGTCTTAATTCTCGAATAAGAAAACGGTAGATCCCGTTTCTTACGTCTTCTCTGTACTTAGCAGAGGACGTCAAAGAACCCGCACATCTATTGCAAAGAATGGGGAACGCAGCTCCTGGTGTTGTGAAATAGCATTGTTTCAAAATATTTGTAAATTAGGAGCACCTAAAAAATGCCCTCTTCAGTCAGAATTAGAATTATAAATTCCCTTAGGTCAAATCCCCCTCAAAGCGTTGTAAAGCACATTAGAGGATAGAGTCGTCGACAGAGTTGGGATACAGGGTAACTCACTACCTTAAGGATCAAATACCTTGGTATATCATTTCTTTGCTCATTCTACGAGAGACCTTTTGTATGACCTGGGTTTTAGAACGGGCACATTCCAATTGAGTGTCGACAATAGACTAATTAGTTTCGTCTTGATCTCTGATTGCTCCAGCAAGAAAACCTGCGCCACCTTTTCGACAAATAAGATCACTGCTACTAAGCAGACGTTTTATTCGCGAGAGAGGACTTTTATCTGTGTTTCCTTGGGTCTTCAGTAGCTCTTTTCAACATCGGGTTGCGCTTCACACGCTAAGCACGTCACCCGCTCTCAAAGCCGTGCTTAAGAAGACACTTGCGTCCTCTGCTCGCGCGCGGGTTTTTCACTTATGTATCACGGGAGTCTTGGCTAGACAGAAATATCTCTTCATTATGCTTCGTTCTTGAGGTTGTTCATTAAAATTTTCATCTCGTTCAGAAACTCTTGACAATCTGGAGCAAGACGAGATGATTGGAGACTATCTTCACAACAAAACTGTGCATCACGCGCACGTTTCGAGAGTATCACGCAGAGCCATCCTCACGTGCCGCTTGTGCTTATGTGCGTGACCCATATGCTCTTGTGCGTGACCCTTATGCTCTGTATTTGTATCACAGTATTTTCACTTCCGTTTGGCTACATTTCTTAAAGAGTCAGTCACAGAACGAAATTAGTTCACTTTTAACTGTTTAATTATTATGGTTGGTCTTCGATAGAAAACAAACGCAAGAGACAAAGAATTACGCTAAATAGCGTCTGAGTAACTTCCACGTTCGTGCGAAACTTCATTCAAATATCTTTCGAACGGGTCTGTTCTTTCATGTCGGGCACAAATTATTCTAAATATATCGTGTTTTCCCATAATTTTCATAAGTTCATTTGTAAAATACAGTGAGTCAGTGGACGTGAACCCGCTCTCCATTGTTATTTTCATATCGAAGTGGCTCAAGGTGATTTCTTCTGCTCATTTCACTGGCAGGAGATTAACACATATATCTATCAGCACTGTGATCGATAAAACGGGGCATCTCAAACAAAAAAGATTGTATCTTACGGTGCTTAAGTTTAACCGTTGTCCGTTTAAATCTTCAACAAACAAGGCATTTCATAATACCACGCGCTGTGTGTAAGAAAACACAAGAGAGTCACAATGTACTTTGCTCGATGTATTTCAAAGTTTGTTATATAAGGGAGGTTTCGTCTACAGATGAATCCTTTCAAGACCAAGCTGTTACACCAGCCGAACCAGCAAAAAGACAAATTGTTTTCGTGAGAGCAAGGTTTTGAAAATCTTCGAAGTTTTAATTTCTGGGGACGTTTTCTCTTCTAACTCAGCATGGAAATTTTTGCATAACAGTTCAGCGAATTAATTTTGCACGATTACATAACCGTAAATATCGCGTGAGATGTCGCGTGTACACATTCTCCGTAACCCCTTGATGACATTGACACAATTTTCTGTTCCAAAATTTACTATTATCAGCCTTAAAAAAAATTGAGAAAAAAAGGAATTTACATACGTACAGAAATGATTTTAACGCTAGCCTTAAACGCGTTCGGGTGCGCCTTTAGGAAACATCTTACTAACTTGAATATCATTTGAATCTTGAATTACAAAGAAACTAGACTTTCTCTCGATGAAACAAAACGACTGTGAATCAGGAAACTCACAACCATGAGAAAATTCTTAAGTAGATCCACAAACGAGAATGAAAAAAGTCCGTTATAGTCACTATTTGGGTCAAACACAAACTCAAGAGAGAAGTCCATGGAAAAGCGATTCTTTGAACGTGACAAACCCTCCACGGCCAATGTAAAATGATTAATACTTCTCTGAGTTTTTATTTTTATCTTCCAGGCCTCAAATAATGAGTAGAACGAGGGGTTGAGTCGCTGAAAATTCGATTACGAAGAGAGTTGTTGATTAATTATGTAATCAGTGGAGCGACGATTTTCAGGTCGTCTACGCCGGTTCCACCCGTTCGAGTAGAAAAGCAGAGCCAAAAAACGAATATCAGCAAGAACTTCCATTTTGACTCATTAAACAAAACAAGTAATTCGTCATTATGGCATCCTCTAGAACTTTCTGAGTGCGCTGTTTTGAGCAAGGGGAGGGTGCCTTGCATGAGTTCTTGTGCGAGTCTAGTACTGTTTCTACAACCTGAAGCACGGTGTGTTTTGCCCTTAAGTTTCCACCAGTTCCAAGACATCTATGATCACTCTGTTCAGTGTAACAATGTTGTAATTCAACGGTTTTATCATCAATCTGGGCCGCATCTACAGGCGTTGATTCAAGCTTCCCAAAAGGAGTAATCAACTCGACATCTCGTAAAACTTCCATGAACTCGTCTATATCCATGTATTGATTAGCGTCGAGGTCTTTATCAATTTCTTCAGTTTTCCCCGTTGTCATTTCCTCGCCGACCTTTCGAAGCTCTGAATTATTCTCCATTCCCTGAGAGATCTTCGGTGCACTCGAAGTAGACATCTATGCTTACGACGACCACGTAAACATTCACTTCACCACCTTGCACACGAAGTTTTGTCACGTTTTATTCGATTATATAACATTTGCACGTGCACGCGATCAAGGCAAGCCCGGAGGGCCTGGGGCTATACCTTGAAAGTTCTCGAAAATTCAACGGGCACGCTGGCGATCCTCAGAGGATCCGAAAACTTTTCGGGGTAGTCTTTTTGGCTTATTTTCTCGGGTCCCTCTGGGTGTGATTCGCACGCTTCTCTCAAGATTTACTTGGACGGGGAGAAGGAGAGGAACCAACAATTAGGCAAATGCATTTCATCCATGCTTTCTCAACTGGTTAAAAGCCGTGGCTTGTACTAGTTTCCTCGCGCGGGGAACAGATAACTCTTGCGTCACGCGCGAGAGAAACGTGCGAAAGAAGCGCGAGATTAAAAGGCGAAAATTTAAAACAAAGGTGGCGGCACGAGGATATTTGGAGCAACTACAGAATACAGGGCCATTGAGGTCCACCTTGTCGGCATTTTTTCTACTTATGTGAGAAGTTTACCTAAGAGCTTGTATTTGATGTGTTGAGCGGCTACCGTGAATGCAGGAGATAGAAACTAAGATAAAGAAGGCTATTTTCGGAGAAGTAAAGGTTGCTTCATTTCACATTTAAAAGAAATATTCAGCCGATGTGAAATCTTGCGACGGCGAAAAAAGAAGAACTCAACTGAAGGATAATCTACCTGAAGTGGAAGAAGACTTTGAAACTTAAAGGAAAATAATATGATATAACCAGAAGTCGCGTGTAGGATTTTTAAGATAAGCCCGGGAGGCTGTCTTTGACTTTGACAGCTGTTTAATGATTTTCTTAGCAGTAAACGTCTGTAAACATCAGATCGTAGGCGCGCGCGCGAGCACACGCAATTGTCAGCGGTAGCTATAACAGATCATGAGCAAATGTCGATCTTAAAGCATCCAGATTTTTAAATGCGCGAGAACGCGCGTGGAAATTGCTAAACTCACGAAAGCTATTGCATGAAAACAAGTCCGGTGACCCCTTCTTTTTATTGTTCCAATATGATAATAACGTTGAAAGGAATCATCAGAAAATAAACTAGAAAATTGTACGGAAGGAAATTTGCAATGTCTGAAAATTGCCTTTTTTCTTGATTTTCCGAAATTCCACTCTGTAGAATTTTTTAAAAATCTTTGTGCATTTTCCTTTTCAAGTGCCAAAAGCAATCACTGAAAAAAATCATGGGGTCACTGGGTTAGTTTTCAAATTATTTAAGCTACAAGCTGAAAAATGCGTCTGAATAAGCCTATGAAAGCATTGCCATGGAAACTGCTAGTGACAAAATGACACCTATTTTTGGATAACCAATGATTATATAATTCAACCCCGTAAAAGTGTTCAACTGGCCTTGGTCAGTCTTTCTGTTTTATTCTTTCAAAGTTACAAACCATCAAAAAGATGAAAACTGGTACGAGCCACCTTAATCAGACACCATCAGTCAACTTGCCAAAAGCAGTCTTTGGTCAACCCGGCGATTTATCAGTCACTTTGCACTACATCCTTGTTCCCTTCATCGACACCCTTGGTCACTTTGCCAACACCATCAGTCGCTTTGCCGACATACTGTTTAAACCTTAAAGAGCTCAATCCAAGATTCATTTTGAATAAGTCAATGACTTTTTTTTGAAACAAATACCATATGAAAACCTAGTTTGTTCACTTTAGTAAAAGTTTTGTGTAGAAAAATTTTCATGCTGGTCATTTAGAGTAAAACATTAATAAACATTCAAAGACAGTATTAATTCCTTCACACCTCAGTTTGAAGTGATATTTTGGTGTTTTTTTTTGGTATATATAACACTATGACAACTTACAGCCACTAAGATAATGGTTAGGTAACTTGCAATGAATATAAGTGCTAATGTTTATTTAATCACTTTCACCAGAGTGTGGTGAGGGTCGCACAACAGAGCGAGGCTCCAAATTAAGTGCGCCCTATATCCCACCCATCCCACCCCAGGGGAGGACATCCATCACACAGTAATCTCGTGTGTGGGAAATTAACGTCTCCTACCCCAACCCTGCAGGAGACGGGACCTCCATTTATTCGTCCCTATCCGAGAAGACTAGAATATCTAACCATTTCTTGATGTTATAGAAAGGTAGCAAATTCTTCTCAATTATTTTAAGACCCTGAGTGTTGGTCCGGCCGGGGCTCGAACCCTCGACCTCCCGCACAACAGTCCAGCGCTCTATCCATTGAGCTAATGACTCAAACTTTTATTTACAATCAAAATAAAATACTGTGACTACTTAAGAATATTTTTGATTGCTTGCAAGATAATTTACACTTGTAAATTCATGAACTAAAATACTACATAAAATTATGCAAAATATGATCTTAGCAAATTTGATCTCAAATCCAAATTATAAAGTTTGAGTCACAGGGGAATTACCCACAAAATCACAAAATAAATACTGATGCTGCTTGCACGTCACCCTTTTCCAGAAATACAGTAACACTCTACAAATATTCCTGGTGTTCATAGTTTATTAAGTGTCATGGTAAATCACCATAAATCTTTTACATGATAGGCAGCACTTTCTATTGGTTTCTACAACAAAAATTTGTAAATCACTTTTATTATGTAGATACTGATGAAATACCAGGATTTCTCCTTTTATTAAAAAATCATATCTTCACTGCATGCAGTGAAGATACTATTTTTATCTTTCATGCGTGAGGATATTGGTGTGGCCATGGTTACCAACATAATTACCCAATTGCTGTTTCGAAAATGAATAAAAAACGTTGTCTTTTCTGTGGAAATTTCATCAGTATCTATATAATAAACAGAACATTACATGGCCGCTTGGGGATACGAATTTTATCTTCTCGTGCTGAAAGTATCTCTCACGAGATACAAGAGATACGCGAGATACGTGCAGCTCACTCGTGAGAGATACTTTCAGCACGAGAAGATAAAATTTGTATCCAGGTGCGGCCATGTAATATCCTCTATGTCTCTGGCTGGTGATTTGTAAACTACTTGAGTGTTCTCTGAACAACTCAAGTGGATTATTATGCTGATGCAGTCTGTTGCCTTTATAAAGTAAACTTTTAACTCTGTTGCCTTTATAAAGTAAACTTTTAATGTTTAAATTTTCTATGGGTTTACTGGTGCGGTAAATGATAGGTTTTTGACCACTTAGGGTGCTTGTTGTATCTCATTTATTTTATAATAATTTTAGTGTTTGATGTGCTCTAACCTAGTTGAACCTATTAACTGTAGCTCTATTTTCTTTTTTCAAATTCACCACTACATGGCTTTTAGTACCTTTTTTTTTACCTAAGCTTATTCTGTTGTCTCCTCATCACTACTCCAAGAATCCTGACAAGGATTACCAAGTTGTTCTGTAACACTGTTATCAGCTTCTGTCACCTTACTGTTTTCATCCCAGGTACTACGATTCATCTCGGGGAGCCAAACTAATATGTTTGTATCATTTGCTCCACTAAAGAGAGTTTGAAAATATGGATGAAATACACAACAATTAACATTGTTATAATGACCACTGAAAGTAGCAACATGCTTTCCAGTAACAACTTCAAACACTTCTATCTTGTTCCCTGAAGGAACAAATGCCACTTCATTAGAAGTTCCATTGGATAGACAAAGCTTGACAGATTTCTGACTGGGATTGTGAACTCGACCAAAGTTAACAAGTGTGTTCTTTCCAGTGAATGTGTCCCACAACCTTAGCCGATCATCTGTTCCAAAAGTTAATAAGTATAATCCATCCGGTGAAAAGGAAATGGCATTCACATGGCCATTATGAGCTGTGTTTATTGTTGAAGATCTGGAACCAGCTTTGCCATTGTGCTGATCTAGTGAGAGTATACTTCCAACAGCCTTTCGCACATCCCACAAAAGCACCTTGTTGTCACAGCTACCTGTAGCTAAAAGGTACTCATTTCTTGGTGACCACGCTAGAGAAATAACTGCTTCTGAATGCCCCTTTAGGATGTGAATCGCAGAACCAGATTTCAAATCGCAAAGATAAACTCTAGAGTCCTCACACGCTGTTGCGACTAAGCAATGTTTTCTAGCATTCTTTGGCATTTGGTGATGGTACACAATGCCTTCAAGCTGAAAATTCTCCACAACTTCGAGAGCGTTTGTGTCCCAAACTCGAAGCGTCGTATCGACTGAACTTGATAAAAACATTCCTGTGTCATTCGGGTACCACTGAACAGTTTCTACGCTGAGTTTGTGACTGTCTTTCAGTGTCCTCTCTACTTTGGCGACCGTCTGACATTTAAAAACGTTTTGGTAGAAACAATCCTCTATATCATGAATTGCGATTTCGCCATTTGAACTCGAGGATAACAAGTATTTTCCCTCGCCTATATCGATATCAATACATTTGATCCCCGTTTTGTGGACCGATTCAATCTCGCCATTTTGACTGAGTTTCAGAGATCGCACACGTTTAGTTCGTTCGGCCTGGGAAAAGCGATAGGTAGTACATCTCGCTTGTTCTCTCTTGTACAGAGACTGAATCATTTGAAGTTGGGAAAGATTTCCAACAGGTTCCTGCCGGGGGAAAAGCGAAAGTTGTTGAATAAGCACAAATCAAGCAGGCTTTGTTGAGATTTCGTTGTGTGGCAGAGGGAAACTGGGTACGACAAACAAACCATCATGGCGGACATGTCTCGCGTCTAGTCAGATCATAGTTAGTAGGTAGTAAGGATGCCTCTTTCTTGCAAGATCTGTGGCAGCAAAGCAATTCTAAAGCGACCAAAAACGGTAAGGAATCATGATTTTTTTCAACTAATTACTGTTTCGAAATTTTAGAATGTGCCATAAAAAGTTTGCAGCTAAAACTTTACTCAGGAGGGATGTGTCGAAAACGAAGACCCAAAAACGAAGACCTAAGACCTAAGACCCGCTGGTCTAAAACGAAGACCCTGTGGTCTAAAACAAAGACCCACTGGTCTAAAACGAAGACCCTGTGGTCTAAAACGAAGACCCTGTGGTCTAAAATGAAGACCCTGTGGTCTAAAACGAAGACCCACTGGTCTAAAACGAAGACCCACTGGTCTAAAACAAAGACCCACTGGTCTAAAACAAAGACCCACTGGTCTAAAACAAAGACCCACTGGTCTAAAACAAAGATCCATTGTTCTAAAAACCGCTTTTTCCAAGGAAAGGCTATACACTAAGCTAAAATGCTCTCATTTCTGTAGCGCATAAATTAAAATGTTACCTTAGCGCGCGACCAACTTGACAATTACGTTATCTCAGTCGGTACAACACGTGTCAAATTGTGTAACGCAATTAAATTCTAAGAATATAGAAATATACGTTTTAGGGCCTGTTCGTACTACACCGAAAAATTTGGTTGGTACTTGCAAAAAAATTGAAAATTTTGTAACAGCGAATTTTTTTTCGTAATATAGCGTTCGCACTTCAGACGTGCGAATTATTTGTGTACCCACAAATGTCAATCAATCAAAATAGGTACCAAGACTTCGTGGCAGTGCGTTTCCTTTGATGTCGTTCCCGGTCAAAGGCTGTCGCAAAGCAAAATGCCTCCGTGAAATGTTTTAATCGCCCTTCTTTGCTGTTTGCTTGCCATGCAAAACCTGAATATGACTAGTCGTCAGTTACTTCAGGTATTGTTGGGAAGGATTCGGCTTTTACGGATCCTGGAGACTTTAATACTCTGGTCTAAAACGAGGACCCACTGCTCTAAAACGAAGATCCATTGTTCTAAAAACTTTTTTTTTCCCAAGGAAAGGCCATACACTAAGCTAAAATGCTCTCTTTTCTGTAGTGCATAAATTAAAATATCATCTGAAAGCGCGACCAACTTAACAGTTACGTTATCTCAGTCAGTACAACATGTGTCAAATTGTGTAACGCAATTAAATTCTGAAGAAAGCATCGAAAGTGCAAAAACCTCTGGCAAGAGGAAAAGTTCAAAGTATGAGACATTTCCTCATGCTGAAGAAAGCCTTTGCGACAGCCTTTGACCGGGAACGACATCAAAGGAAACGCACTGTCACAAAGTCTCCGTTCTTATTTCAATTGATTGACATTTGTGGTAACACAAATAATTTGCATGTCTTAAGTGCGAACGCTATATTGCAAAAAAAAATTCACTGTTACAAAATTTCAATTTTTTTGCAAGTACTAAACCAAATTTTTCGGTGTAGTGCGAACAGGCCCTAAAACATATATTTGTATATTCTTAGAGTTTAATTGCATTACACAATTTGACATGTGTTGTACCGACCGAGATAACGTAACTGTCAAGTTAGTCGTGCGCTAAGATAACATTTTAATTTATGCGCTACAGAAATGAGAGCATTTTAGCTTAGTGTATAGCCTTTCCTTGAAAAAAAGGTTTTTAGAACAATGGATCTTCGTTTTAGACCAGTGGGTCTTTGTTTTAGACCACAGGGTCTTCGTTTTAGACCGCAGGGTCCTCGTTTTAGACCACAGGGTCTTCATTTTAGACCACAGGGTTTTCGTTTTAGACCAGTGGGTCTTCGTTTCAGACCAGTGGGTCTTTGTTTTAGACCACAGGGTCTTCGTTTTAGACCACAGGGTCTTCATTTTAGACCACAGGGTCTTCGTTTTAGACCACAGGGTCTTCGTTTTAGACCACAGGGTCTTCATTTTAGACCAGTGGGTCTTAGGTCTTAGGTCTTCGTTTTTGGGTCTTCGTTTTTGACACATCCACTTAGGAGAGCTATAACTGTCTACTGTTGCGTCTTCACTTGATTCCAAGGTTGAGGAGAGAAAGTATGTTTCCGATATTTTAAAGGCAAATGACTACACCGAAACATTTCTCTGTAACTGCTTGAAGAAACCAGTTACAATTAGTAACACTCCTGATGAGAAGGAACCGGCGCTTGGTTTTGCTGTTATTTCTTACATCCAGGGTGTTACATACGCGTATGGAGCCCATGAAGAGAATTTTGAATAGCCACAACGTTAAAGTTGCTTAAAAACCTTTATAGACGTTTGGGAATATTTTTGACAAACCGAAGGATCCTGTTGCAAAAGAACAATGTACCAATGCTATCTATTCTGTTCTGTGCAATGACTGTGATCACGAGTATATCAGACAGACCAAACGCCAGTTTGGTACACGTTGGAAAGAGCATCAGAAAGCGGTCTTCTTTTGCAAAAAAGAAAATTCCGCTTTGTTGGAGTGCACATTCCTAACTAACCATACAATTGGGTGGGATGATTCTAAAATTATAATCATTAATTGCCGCTACCATCAGCGCCTTTGTTTGGAAGCTTAGCGTATCAACTCTGCCTACACTCCACTTACTACCTGACACCTATTTACACCTTTTCAGAAAAAATGGCAGCTAATTAGTGAGCACATAAAGGACCTCTGGTTGCATCGATCAGATCATCCCTGATGAAGGCACTAGACAAGGGTGTCGAAATGTTGGGTCAACAAATTGTAATTTGGTTACATTCACTAAATCTTTAAAGCAGAGTAGCATCAAACCATGTCATGTGCTATCCACTTTTCAAACCGGCCGGTTTCGGTAACGAAGGTTGTCAGATGTAATGATGATTTTCATGCTGGTCGAATTTCTTAGTTCTGTTGTGCATGATGGTTACTCCATGACACCTAAGTTACTCCTAATTAAGGATTATGTTTCCACAAGTTGTTTTCTACCTTGAATTGTTAACATTTTAACTTAAAGCAAAAAGCCATTAAATTTTATTTTGAATGCTGGAACTGGAAATTTGCTTGGAAGGGTAGAGCACAAGTATAGAAAAATCAAATGAGACACTGGATAAATTTAGGCCGGGAAGAGGGATATGTTTTACTCCCTCTTCTCTTCCCATTTTAAGGTGCTTTTTTTAGCGTTTTACCCCAGAAGTGATCAACTTGTAACTTCTCCACACTATTTCAATATACAGTAGTGCTGGTGCATACCTTATAGAAAAATCAAATGAGACACTGGATAAATTTAGGCCAGGAAGAGGGATATGTTTTACTCCCTCTTCTCTTCCCATTTTAAGGTGCTTTTTTTTAGCGTTTTACCCCCAGAAGTGATCAACTTGTAACTTCTCCACACTATTTCAACATACAGTAGTGCTGGTGCATACCTTATAGAAAAATCAAATGAGACACTGGATAAATTTAGGCCGGGAAGAGGGATATGTTTTACTCCCTCTTCTCTTCCCATTTTAAGGTGTTTTTTTTCAGGGTTTTATCCCCAGAAGTGATCAACTTGTAACTTCTCCACACTATTTCAATATACAGTAGTGCTGGTGCATACCTTAACCAAAAAATGCTTATAAAACATGCAGAAAATTCCATGCAAGTGCCCATAAAAAAAATGTGTGCATCAAAATTTCAAGTGTTCATGCATAAGCTTTGACCTCATTAGTATGTATGAGGTATGCCTTTTGTTTTTCTATTGTTGTCAGTTTATTGTTTTGAAGAATAGGCTTCAATGTACTGGCACTAATTAAAAATATTTCACGGCACAAATGACAAGCAAAATTGTTCAATCCCTGTTTGAACCCACCTTCCTAATATACAATCACATATTAATGTGCCATTATAATCAAAATAGCTATTAAGAATTGATATACTGATCAGCTGAGGTTATTACCTTGATTTATGAAAAGAAAATGCTATTACCACAATCTTTTCAATATCTTTGTAATGAATTTCTGAATCTACCCTTCTCGCAAGACTGGGGAGACTATCACACCTCCCAATCACAAACTAATGCACTTTGTCCCAACACCTGCTGCCAAGTATTATATTTATAATAACAGTGAAGAGTGAGTTGTTGGTAATTTAGTCTGTTGGTTTGTTATTCTGTTACAGGGTGATGCTTTGTGCAAGAATTGCTTCTTTGTCACATTCGAGACAGAAGTCCACCACACAATAATTTCTAATAAACTGTTTTCAAAAGGTCAAGTTGTTGCTATTGGTGCATCAGGTGGGAAAGGTAAGTACAATCAACATTGCAATTTCATGTCAGGGTTTTTTTTCTTTTTTCCCCCTCTCTTGAACCCAGAGATATATGTATGATAAATATCTTACTGACCTCGCTTTCTTGGTCTGTACTCTAAGTTATGGAACCTTGTTTTTTTCAGCAGTATTTATGGCCACTGTGCTTTGTAAATTACAGGAGGGACCTCAAACTGGGTTAGCGAGACATTTTGATGTACAGTAGTGGATCTAGGGCAGGGGTGCAGAGGGCCCAGCCTCCCCCTCTTATTTTGGGTTAAAAAAATGCAGAAAGAAGAAAAGCCAGCAGGTGTACACACGCAAAAAAACCATGTGTCCTCTTTGGCTAAAGAACTGGATCTGCCACTGATGTAAGCACTGTTGTGTTTTCTGCAGATTCTACAGTGTTGGCATACATACTTAAAAAGCTCAACCAAGAATACAACTATGGATTGAAGTTGATTTTATTGTCTGTGGATGAAGGAATAACTGGTTACAGAGATGATTCTTTAGAGGTAAGAACATATAAAGCACTGAAGGGAATGGAGTTAGATAGAGTCATTTTTGTACAAAGGGGACAATTGGGATTTGATAAATACTTTTACTATACAATCATTTAAGATGCAATTTCATGTAACTTGTTTGAAGTTATATATTCATGTGATTTATTTGCAATTTAACTTGCTTAACCTTACAAGACTGAGACCCTTTGAACCTTAAGGATAACCAGCATCTAATTTCTAAGATCATGGGAATGAAGGAAATGATTGCAAACCTAAGAACCTTGAATTGTTGAATGAATTCTCTTTATAAATGCCAAAGGAAGTTTATAGAGTAGAGTATGGAGAGTATTGGATACTGATCAGGGCTTTGGTGAAGCAGCACCCAGTGGCCCTTGGTGCCTTACTTTTGCTCTTGATTGACTCAGGAATCTTAGTTTTTTTTCATGAAAAGTATTTGCTGGGCACCCTGGATTTCACGGTTTCAGGGCACTGGGCTCCCTTCAATTTTTCTTAGAGCACAGCCTTGCTGATGTTACCTGTGTAGATCATCTTGCATGAACAGTGTGGATGAACACCTGACATAAGATTGATTCATGGTCTGTAATGGTTAAAAAAGGCAGCAAAAAATAATCATTTCAAATGATTAAAATCAGAATTCGTCTTTTTGCAGACGGTTAAGAGAAATGAAATGCAGTATGAGTTGCCATTGAAGATTGTCTCTTATGAGGTGAGAAGGGGCCTAATAATTACTGATACAGCTTAGTGTAACAGTTTTACAGTTTGCATTGTTAGTCTGTGCTATTTTTTTTTACCTAAGACATAGAGAATATTCTCCTGTTACTTTAAAACCCTTTAATGACTAATAGTGACTGGCTTCCTATTTTTCGTTATGGTATCATCCTTGAATCAATTGTAAAAGTCATGGGAATAAAGGAAATGATCACCAATGAAAGAAGCTCCTCTTTTTTAAAAACAAGTTCTCCTTGTCAGTAAAATTGGAAATTTATTATAAATTGATACATCTGGTTCCTCGTAGTTCAAGGAGACAAGACTTCGATTTGTAGTGGCAGAAATCTAATTCTTCCATTTGTCATTGCATCAACCACTGATCTTATGTCTGGTTTCTGTATTTTTTAATTCAGTTATTTAAAGTAGAAAAAGCCTTCATGTTCATGTATCTGTGGAAGATAAGAGAATAGTACAGCTTGTAAAGAATATTAAATATCCATCATCGTTAGGAACTCTATGGCTGGACCATGGATGCTATTGTCAAACAGATTGGACTAAAAAATAACTGTAAGTATGATGATGACGATGATGATGATTATTATTATTAATAACTGACAACATTTTGGACAAAATTTAATTGCTAGCACATGAAACAATAGCTAACATAAATGTCAGGTTTTGATGAATTCTTTTCCTGGAAATAACACATCAAAAGTTGTTGCTTACTGAAAGGCTGTCATGCTTGGATTGATACAATCTACTTGTTGTAAATGATATCTTTCAGGAAGCTTCTTAAAGATTTTTTATCATACCACAACATGTCATTATAAGGCTGTCTTACTTTTTGTGGCTTGTTGCATGTTCATGGCTTGCATTTCATAGTTTATAGAATCTTTAGATGTCAGGGTTATAAGAATCTGTTTTCAAAGTTATTTAATATTTTCAAGATTATAGATATATTCTGTGGTTTTTAAACGCAAATTATTCCAGGTACATTTTGTGGAGTTTTTAGACGTCAGGCTCTAGACAGAGGAGCGATGGCCTTAAAGGTTGATAAAATAGTAACAGGTAAGAATTTTTTTTGTACAATCATGTAAATTCATAACTGAAAATTACTCTGCTCAACATCAAGCATGATGGGAATTATTTTCTTCTAAACATTATTTGTTGGCTTTGAAACCAAAACTTTTATTACATAGTCTTAATGTTTCTTTCATCAGTGATGTGGAAATATTCATTCAAGCTGACTTTTTAGGACTTTCATGAAATGATAACAATTTTTCTTAATTTTACTTTGTTTGCAGGTCACAATGCAGATGATATAGCAGAAACCGTCATTATGAACAGTAATTACAGAAAAAAAAAATTTGTTTAAGTGTCAGACTTGCTACTTCATTGAAACATTATTTCATTAATTTATTTTATGATAATTGAATGACTTGTGTAAAAATTTCAATGTTACTTTAGTTTTACGAGGGGACATAGCTCGACTGAGAAGATGTACTGCTATTGTCACGGTAAAACTACATGTTTTTTTATCTATCAAACTAGCTTCACATTTTCTCTGTCTTTTTTTTTGCATTGTTATTTGTTTGTTACTTAACAGTATTTTGTTGAGTGAGTGCATGGGTGTTTATTTTTAATTTTAAAAAAAATTGTCTGGAAAGGGGAGGGAGGCCTGTGTATTGTTCTTCTGTGCCAATTCTGCCGTGATTGAAGCCTAATAAGTTGTAAATATAATGGCAATAGAAACAGGTTTGACTTGTATCTCTATTTAAGAAGGTGTGGGGGGGGGGGTTCTTGTTTGACATTAAAGCTTGGGGAAGGGTGCTTATTAAAGTCACGGCGCTTATTTGAGGAAATACAGTTTGTATACACATCTAAAATGGAGCTTTCTATTTTTTTTTTTTTAACTTAGGGTACAGAAGGCCTAATACCACGCTGCAAACCATTCAAGTACACTTATGAAAAGGAAATAGTAATGTAAGTATGATTTTTTGGTTGTGTTTCTTTGCACAGTATTCAAAAAAAAAGAAAAGCAAATGCACACAATGATATTGGGAATGACAACAAACACCAAGAACTAAATATGCTAATGATTTACATCTTTGATGTTAATTATGCACAAGACATCTCAACCTAGAGTCTGGTGCACTAACAATTGGGCATCTCTCACATTTGTAAAATGTGGAGGCACGGTGGCCTCGTGATTGGTGCGCTCGACTCTGGATCGAGTGGTCTGGGTTTGAGCCCCAGCTGGGGACATTGTGTTGTGTTCTTGGGCAACACACTTTACTCTCACAGTGCCTCTCTTCACTCAGGTGTTTAAATGGGTACCGGCAAATTTAATGCTGGGGGGTAACCCTGTGATGGACTGGCATCCCATCCAGGGGGGAATAGAAATACTCCTAGTAAGTGACCTCTCACGCGAAAACGTAACGGCTATCCGTTCGAACGGCAAAACGCACGGCTAGTGAACGGATGACAAACGGATGGCCAAGGCGATTGAAACGGCTAACATGAACGGCTGAAGAAAAATTTTGAACGGCTCAAAGTGAACGGCTGAGCGGCTGAAAAAAATTTTTGAACGGTCCAAAGTGAACGGCTGAACGGCTGTGGAAAATTTTTGAACGGCTCACGGCTCACGGTAAACGGCTGAGGAAAAGTTTTGAACGGCTGACGGTGAACGGCTGAACGGCTGACAGTGAACGGCTGAACGGCTGACAGTGAACGGCTGAACGGCTGACAGTGAACGGCTGAATGGCTGTAGAAAAATTTTGAACGGCTGACGGTGAACGGCCGAACGGCTGTGGCAAATTTTTGAACGGTTGATCCAAAATGGATGAAGGCGATCAAGTTGAGTTATTAATTGACAAAGAGGAAATCGTGGGGAAAGTGAAACAGTTTCTTCAAGCTGGATGCGGATGTTCTCGGGGCATTAAAGGTGGTCATTGTTCTCAACAATTCTCGGAAGCAGCTGTACTTGTAAATTTGAATAACTGTATGGAACTATCACATGGCGAACTCGACTTAGTCATACTGGCCAACATCCAAGCATTCAACTTTGTTGCCCGTATCATAACACCTTGGCGCTTCATTGAAGAGATATTTTTGGACGTGACCTTTCGCGTAAATGAAGCAGTTGCTTTCTTACATGAAATAAAAACAAGCCTGAAACACCGAAACAAAGTGTAATCTCTGGGGGAGTAATTAGGCCAAAGGACTAAATGGCTATTTATACACGGCGGCAAACGTGAGCGAGAAACAAATTGTAGGAGGAGATTGCACACTTAACTGACTGACGGATTGTGTAGCGTTTACGGCGACCAAAATCTAAATTCTAAAGTTCAAGGGAGTGTCGCTCCAAAACGCGGTTAACGAGGTGTTTGGGACTATTTTACTGATCGAAATGACAACCCAAAGTTGACTGCTTGCACGAATCTTTATTCTTGAAAAGCAATCGACCACGAACCACAATCAATGACGAAAATAACGATTATTCTGACAGTCAATCAATCTATCGAACGAGCGATCGTAAACTGAAACAACAATACAACGAAATTTGATCGGTAAATCTCATCAAGGAAACAGCCGTAATTTCAAGAATTTCTTACTTTTGACAAATTTATTTACTGCAATGTTTAGAGAAAACTTCGCAAGCTCTGAGAGCCGCGCAATCAAATTGAAAGAAAACAACAGGAAATTTCACTAAAAAGAGTTAGCGTTCTTAAAGGAAGTGGCATGGTTGGTACCAAACACTGTTGTTGGCATGAGTGTAAGACAGACTCAAGATGTGCCGATAAAAGGCAAAAATCAATCAAAGAGTTAGAGGAATAGGGGAAGAAAGTATTCATTCCTTTCCCAAAACCTTTGCGAGACTTGGCAAAGTGTAAGCGTTGGCTAGTGGCTTGCTCACGTTCATCGGTAAAAGGCCTAAATGCCCAGAAACCCTACAATATAGGGCGAGGGCCAAAATAACACCGGAAAATGATTTTAATCAAGGCTTTACAAAGGCACGCAGAAGTAAATCAAATCCGTTAGAACATGGAGCAAGAAAAAGTAAATGCGATTATGCGCTTCCATTAACGTGAAATCCGTCGTTTTAAGACTGAAATAAAGAGAAGAAAGCGACCCGCAACAGCTACAACACTGAACCTTAAGAACTGATGTACGATCGAATCAACGCGCGCGGCACAAGCTGAAAACACTCAAGATGATGTAACGATCGATACAGTTAAAAAAAAATTGCTATAAACTTCCAGGAACAGATTGCTCATTTCAGTTGACGGCTGAAATTTCCGATAAGGAAACAACATTCCAGGACACCCACATCTACAAAGTCGAACGATTCGAAAAAGACACAGTCCTTGATGTGTGTACTCATTTTAAACAGCATTTCGGAATACACACTTTAGTTCCTGTCACCCGCAAGGTGTTAAAAAAAATCTTATTTAAGGGGAGGTCCTCAGACCTCTCAGAACAAACTCTTCTCAAAAAATATTACAAGAGAAAATTGCAAACTTCAAAGCACGTCTGCTACAGAACTTGTTTATGCGGCTAAGCATTTTTCTGAACTGATGAACAACAGTTGAGAATTTTTCTGAACGGACGGCCGAAACCCCAGCCGTGCGAACTGTTGAATTTTAATTACTTTTCCCAAGGGGTAACCGGCTGAACCAATAATTATTAGTTTTTTGGAACGGATAACACCAGCAGTACGAACGGATGCAAATTTTTTTGAACGGATAACACAAGCCGTGCGAACGGATGCAAGTTTTTTTTGAACGGATAACCCAAGCCGTGCGAACGGATACTATATTTTTTTGAACGGATGACCCAAGCCGTGCGAACGGATGCTAATTTTTTTGAACGGATAACACAAGCCGTGCGAACGGTTGCAAGTTTTTTTTGAACGGATAACCCAAGCCGCGGGAACGGATGCAAATTTTTTTTGAACGGATAACACAAGCCGTGCGAACGGATGCAAGTTTTTTTTGAACGGATAACCCTGGCCGTGCGAACGGATGCAAATTTTTTTGAACGGCTGGTGAACGGCAAGTGAACGGCAAAACGCCTTCGAACGGATAGCCGTTAGTGTACGTTTTCGCGTGAGAGGTCACATGTTGCTTCATGCTACAGAAACCGGAGTTAACCACTGGCCTGATGGGCCACTGGCTCGTAAACAGACTTTATCTTACCTTACCACATTTGTAAAATAAGGAGCAAAAATTCCAACGACATTATACAGTGCAGCTCAAAGACAAGGGGACCAAAATATACTGCACAAAAAACTAGTATAAGACTAGTCTATGGCCAGACCTAGACTAGTCTGAATAAACCAACCAGACATGTCTAACAGTAGAGGCATCTCCCTAATTAGTATGTATGGGCTAGTTGATTGTTTTCTCCATTGTGGAATGGTTATTGTTTATTTCAAAGTGCATTGTATTTGCAGTAAAACTCTTGGTTGAACTGCACTGAATATTTGTGGATGGTCTTGTGTTTCTTACATCTGTGTTTGTTTATGCACCACTGTGGCCCAGTTAACTTTACACAGTTTTTATTTGCTAGCAGCTAGCCTTGCTTTGGTCAGTGGAGACAAGTTGCATGAGCAGTTAAGAGAAAATTAGCTGAGTTTTTTTAAGGAGTGTTCCCATCATAATTTGCCTCTTTTACTTGCCAACTTTTTCACTCCTCTTAATTGCTACAAAGTGCACTTACTAATTTTACTGTTTCAATATATTGTCCTTTGCGTTAACTTAAAGTTCCTAACTTTTTAATTTATTGACATTTTTGTAGGTATGCATACTTCAAAAAACTGGATTACTTTTCTACAGAGTGTATTTATTCTCCAAATGCCTACAGGTGAGCATGTGATGTCATATCCTTTGCAAGTGATATGTTAACAAAATATTGTCAGTTGGGAGATTTTCAGTAGACAGATTCATGTTGTGGGCAGATCTTTACAATTTAACCCCTTCATTGCTACAAGGACATACTGAATACCTCTTGTATCAGATTACTCATAAGCTATAGAGACTTACTCAGTACTTCCCAAAACATAGTACTGGTATGAATACTTCAGCACATTGTAAAAACAATCGAACTACAAACAATTATGATGAATTTTTATTCTACATTTGATCTTTGTAGCTTAGCACTGTTTAGAAGATTAAATACATCTTTTTATTTCAAACTTTGTAAAAATACCCAAAATTGTCCTGCACAGGGGTAAAAACAAAAAGGCTTGCTGTGAAAGGGTTTAGACTGGTATGGAATGTTCATCCAACAGCTCTCTTGTTCTTGACCCTTTGTGATTAACACCAGAGCTGGACTCCATTCTATTGTTTTGTTTCAAAAAGCATCTAATAGGAGGTTCATTCTAGTCAATTGCTGCAAATTAATGTTTCGGACACAATTAGCCTCAATCTAGATTAAACTGTCATTGATGGTAATGTCAGTACCAGTTTATAATTAACAATTATTACACGACCCGGGCAGTCAGAGGGCCAATAACTAAAATCAACCAATCAAAATGCTCTATTGCCCGTCCAATATTCTCCAAGTATTGGACCAGGCACTGTCCCGAATGGTCCCGAATGATACCGCACTTGTGTCCCTTTGAACTTCAGTTGTATAATAAATCTCTTATTAACCAAGCTTGCTCGGGACCGTACTGGAAGAATATCGGCCCTTGGTCTTTTTTGTACGGACCGAGTGCAGTGAGGTCCGTACTGTCAAGACCTTGGGCCGATATTCTCCCAGTACAGCCCTCGCGCTTGGTTAATAAGATATATGTATTTTAAGTTGGATTGTGAAAAATATGGTGACTTTTTTTGTGGTGAGGAGGTGAATTATTTGCAGAACCCAAAAGTCAACTCAATAGTGATCATTTCTTGCAGGGGTCATGCCAGAACATTTTTGAAAGATCTGGAGAAAATACGTCCAAGTTCAATCCTTGGTAATAATTATATGCATACACTGTGATTAGACTTGAATTGGCAAATTAATCATTATTATCATGAAAACAGGCTGCAAGCATGTCATGAAACTGAGGGTAGATCTTCCAAGAAATGAATTAAATAATTTAGTACTAATGGAATGAGAAAGATAATGAATTTTGTGCAGTTCAAGAGCATTAGACAAATAAAATATATAATACTTCTAGCTGAGTGAAATACCAAGGAGATGCAACCAAATGAGATTGGGGATTTTTTACCAGTTAGTTTCAAGAATTCCGAGTGATTTTAAATGGTAATAAGAAGTGCACTACTGGAAGTAAATTTTACCAGCGACAGCAGCTATTTTTGTTGAAGTTAGGGATTATTAGGATTAAGAATTTATCAATGACACTATATACCTTGATGTAATCTTTCTTTTTTCAGACATAATTCACTCTGGAGAGAGCTTGTATGTGAAAAAAGATGTAAAGATGCCAGTACAAGGTAACCTTTATGAAAGAAATGATGATTTTACATTCTGCTTCAGAGCAAAACAGTACCCATGTGATACTGCATGCTATTTTATACCATAATTTGGACTTACAATCCAGCGAAAGGAGGATGACATTTAACAGTGTGACTCTCTTGGGATGTTTGAAGACTTTACTTCCTTAGGTCTCCCAACTGAAGAGAGGTATGTGTGTTGCAGTGATGGTATCTTACAAGTCTACTGTACATGCAAATAGATTTTATTTCTATGCTGTATTAGGTTTCTGTTTGTGTGTGCAAGCAATAGAAAAAGTCAAATGGATGACTGTAATTTGTTTTGTATTAGGTGTTTGTAAGAGATGTGGATATATATCAAGTCAACCATTGTGCAAGGCATGTGTGCTGCTAGAAGGGCTCAACAAGGGTTTACCCAGGTAAATCACTGTAATTGTACCTCTATCAAGTGGTCATCTCTGGTAAGGGGTCATGGTCACCCTGTATTGGGTCCCAACGGCCTTTTTTTTTTTTAATCATCTTCTACCTGTATTGAATGGTCACTGAAAGGAGGACCACTCAAATAAAATTAAGAAAAATCTTTCAAGTAATTTTTAATCCATGTGTTTTCTCCCAAAATGATAGTATTTTCAAGCATGATTGTGTACAATTAGTGGTGAATTATGGCATAAAGTGGTGTTGATTATCTTTTTTTGTAATACCCCTATTCTGTGGAACCTTTCTCTAAGTGGTCTACCTGTATTTAGTGGTCACCTGGCCATTCCCTGTGGATGACCCCTTAATACAGGTTTGACGGTAGTCATATTACCTGGAGAATTAATTTAGCTGGACTAGAGTTATTGAAGGTTGAATACCAGATCAGGATTTGGATTTAGGGGAGTTTTTTCCAAAAACGTCCAGTTTTCTGACAATACAGCCAGCGTGTTAGAGTAACCTACACAGTATTGGAGATAATGCTTCTTCATTTGAAATCTGAGTTCTTAGCAAGTCATGTTAGTGTAAGAGGGAGGGGAGGGTAAGGGCAATATTGTTCTTACATTCTACCTTGACCAAGGTCTTCAGAAGGCCTGCAGAATACCTAGTATTTCTAAAATGTTTCAAATCTGTTTAGGGCTTCAGAGGCCTTAGTAAAATTTTTTAACTTTGCAAAGGATGACAACATAAGAACATCCTCATTTCTAACGGCTGATATACATATATTTTTCTCATAGGCTAGGAATTGGAAAAACAACCAAAGCCCAGGTAATTGGTGCTATGTGATTGCAACCTTCTGTAAATAATTTAAACTGAACTACTGGTCAAAGCCTCAAGTACTTTAACTCAAGAGGTGTCAGTTAAGACTATGACAGATTTTATAATGTGCTGCCAGTTTAATTTGGATTTTTATTATTTATTATTTTGCCTTTCCCACTGCAGTACTTCTCTTTCAAGTGCTTTTTAAATTAAAACCCCTTGACCCTTCAGAGTGACTAGCATCTAATTTCTCCTTACAATATCACTCCTTCAATTATTGGATAGTGATAGAAATAGCACTATATAAATACCATACTATTATTATTAATCAAACTATCAAGGTTATGAGAATAGAGGAAGTGATAATCTACTACAGGAGCTCTTGACTGTTGAATGAATTCTCCTTGTCAGCACCTTAGGAAAAGTATGGAGAATATGCACAATGATGTCAAGGTGCAAAGGGGTTAAATTTTTGTCTTATGATTAGTTATAAATTGCCAGTTAATTTATTTGTATTTTATTTAGATTGAGGTCTTGAGTAGTGCTGATTGTGGGACAGATCCAGACCCTGGAAGAGACAACAGCAGCAGTAGCAAGTCTTTAGAATTTTGATCTGAATTTCAAATTAATAAATTGTGCTTCAATTCAAAACTTGTAGCGAGTTCTTGATCATTTATTGTCCCATACATGGAGCACTTGGTAAAATAGAAAGCTCTTTGTTATGATAGTTTTTGACAAGCTGAAGCCAAAATACAATGATCCACAAAGTGATTATTCTAATCTGTGGCAGGAGTCACCCAATATAGTACCATCAAGGCTCAGGTGGTCTTTTACCTCCAGGCTGTTGATGGTTACTTTTTCAACATTTGCAGCCTAACTTAGTGAAAACACCTGGGGCATTTGTTCAATTTTGCTCTTTTCTAACACCACCATGCAAAACTGAAGCTAGCTTTCAAACATCGTCCTCTAGTATCCATTTTGAAATGGATTTCACACCACCAAGGGCCAGAATCAGTGAATTAACCACAGGGTACCCAATGTCAACCTGATTGAGCAAGTTTGACAGAAACTGCTGAGGGATGGGTTTTTCCAACCACAACTCTTGTAATAAAAGAGACACCAGTTCGTGTATGGTAAAGTCTGTGGAAAAGAAATGAAACGATTGTTATCAAACATGAAGTGAATAAAAACAAGGGGTATTTCATACTACTGACTCTATTTCTCCGTTTTGAAGGAAACATTTACTTTTAACCAAGTGCAAAGTGATTTGTTACAATTTTAAACATCCACGAAATGGCTAAATAATGATGAAAAAACAGTTGCCACTTTCATCTTGGGTGGATTACATAGCTGGCGCTAAAAACGTTAGGGACAGAGGAACCTTAGTCAAGTGCTAAGTATGATTGTTCTTCCAAACGTTTGGCGCCCAAAGTTTCTCTCTCAACTGCCTTCATTTTTTTATTTTTTATTCTTAAGCCATTTTAAAGTCATCAATAATCCATTACTAAAAAAACGCACGGCAACAAAGAACTTCTCTGTTTTTTGTTAAGTAGAGGGAGTTGAGTTTCTGTGGAATTCTTCACGCCTTGGCCAGTAATATTAAAGAAGCCTGGAAGAACCAGACATCGGCTCTTCTATAAACAATCAACACAAATAGGAGATAAAATTGACCCGGAAGTCAGGTACATAGATATTTTGAGTCGCGTTTGTTGTAAGCTTAGAGCACAAGGCGTAATCCCACCTAGGGGCTGTTGTAAAGAACAGCGGAATATCTTCATTGATGATCGTGTTTGGACGTCCGCGTGACAATAGAGAGGGAATGGTTGAAGTGAGTAAAAGCGAGTAAAATTGGTATAGTATCCCACAATCTTAAAAGCTAAGTTCCAATGTGTCACCAGTTTTCATGAAAA